>NW_026126618.1:600000-862500 GCF_943737965.1 Phodopus roborovskii | reverse complement strand
GTAGACGCTTGCCTAGACTTCACAGGACTTGGCTTTGCTCTCCAAAAGGTCAAACAACAAAACAAGGCAAACATTGGCCGTATTTTACGAACGCTTATCGTATGTGCCCGGCATGTCCATCATAGGTGCCAGCATTCTGCTGACATTTAGCAAGTGTTTACCTTTGATTGGTTGTGTGCTTGTCGATTCATCTACGTTGTTCTGCATGGTCTGCATTTGAATCCTAAGAGGTAAATGTCCTTGATTTAAAGGCAATGAAATCAACATTTAGATAAGTTAAACAATTTTGTCAAGGTGTATAACTAGTAAGTGGCTGAGATAAAACTAGCCCAAACGTTTTTACATGAGAGCCAGGCCTCCTGGGCACCCTCTTACTGTGCAGAGCTTCTGGAAAAGAAACTGGATGACTCCGAGTAAGAAACTTCCTTGTCGCTGGATTTGGCACACACCTTCACCCCAGCACTCCAGGGGCAAACAAACGCAGGAGACTCATGGACTTAAATGTCAGCCTAGACTAGGAAATGATGTCAAAGCCATCTCGGCTGCTTAGTGAGGCCTCATAACAAACAAGCAAAGGAAAAACCTACCCCTACTTCTTGAGGGCTATGATTTGAAAAGCCCTGCTTCTACCCCACTCCCACCATGATGAAATTCCTGCCTCACTACAGGTCCAGAAGGATGGAACTATTATGCCCTGGACCAAAACCGCTGAAGCTAATAACACAAGGCAGATCTTTGCAGGATCCTTTGAAAATTCTGCAGTTCCCTGGCCCTCACACCTTTTGACCCTGGGTACCACACTTGCTGTTAGCCAGGACCTGATGCCATCTTACCCAGCTTTCAGGAGGACAACGGAACACCCCCGCACAGGCCAGCTGACAAGGAAGACATCACATCTCATCCAACAGTGACAGTAACTCTGGGACAAGTTGACAAGGGGTTAGAAAGTCCAGTATGCAAAGAAGATTACCCAGTGGAGGAAACCTGAGTTACCCCATGGCCAACACTTTCACAGAGACTGTACTATGTCATGGCCATTGTCTGGCGTGTGTCGCATATGTAGGGCATTTTCAAATGGTAAGGACTCCTCTTAACAAACCCAGAGCTCTGAGGCCTCTGCTAGTAACAGATTCAGCCGTGAAAGTCAGTTCTATGTCCAATGGGTTTCTGAAACTAAAAGCATCCTGGACCAAGCCAACTATGGTACTTTTCTTACCAAAAGAAAAAAAAAAAATAGTACCTACTACATGTAAGATGCCTGGATCAATGAATAATACCACAAAATATTACACATACATATACATTAGATGGACTTAGGGTTCACATAAGAAACCCCAATCTACTTTGGCATGGTGGCACACACCTTAGTCCTAGCACTCAGCAATGCAGAGATAGTGGGCCTCCATGAGGCCAACCCTGTCTATGGAGTGAATTCTGGGGCAAAGAGAGACTTTGTCAAAAAAAAAAAAAAAAAAAAAAAAGGAGGGTGGAGAGAAGAAACCCCAATCTATATTAAAGCAATGCGAGGTTTTCTTCTCTAATGAAAGCTAACATCTCCAGACCTGCAGGTGGAAAGTCAATTGTCTCCTGTTCCTTAAATCATACTGCTTACTTCATAACCATGAAACTTAGTTGCACCGCTTTGCTGTTTGCCCAAATAGAAGATTTCCCTAGGGACCTGCTTTGTTATTCTGATTTCTAATGGCTGTTCCCAAGCCCTTCTCCTGCGCTCCCTTACCATGTTTACATTAAATACAGAGGATTGGAGCTCTAAAGTCCTGCTGATAACAAGCCCTCGGTGTTTTACCTGTACTAAGGTATTCCCCTTTGACTATGCTTGTGTGAGGGAGTGGATGCACACGTATGTGTGTGTTCATACATATGGAGGGCAGAAGTCAACCTGAAGGCTCCTCAGGAGCCTTCCAAGTTGGTTTTTGCAACTAAGTCTCTCACTGAAACCTGGAGCTGGCTGTTCCGTTGGCTCCTCCCAGCCCTGGGATCACAAGCATCTGCCATTATGTCACCTTTTGATGTGGGTGCCAGGGATGGATCAAACCCAGGTACTTGTGTGTATACCTTACTGACTGACTGATCTCCCCAGACCCTAGTTTTCTGCTTTGTTACTGGTTGGTGTCTGTTTTGAGGCAGGGCCTACCTATGTAGCCCTGGCTGTCCTGGAACCATGATATACATACACTAGGTTGGCCTTGAACTCATGGAGATTCATTTGCCTCTGCTTTCCAAGTGCTAGGATTAAAGATGAGTGCCATGATGCCTTGGGAATTTTTTAAAGGCAAGGTCTCATGTAATCCAGGCTGGCCACAAACTCACTATGTAATCGAGGCTGGCCTTGAAATCCTACTCTCCTTGTCTTTACATTCCAAATTCCAGAATTATAAGCATAGTTGGTCCAGTTTGCTGTTATATATCCATTTCATTTGTTTAAATTACATTTATTTATTTTGGGTACACGGACATATGTTTCTCTCCACAGTACACATTCCAAGATCATGAAACTCAGGTCATAACACTTGGTAGGTGGCATAGGCCTTTCCATGCTAAGTCCAATCACTGTATCCCTAATTTCAAGTGGGTTTTGTTTTGTTTTTAGGGAGTTTGGGGGGTTATTGGGGGTTGTGTTGTTTTGTTTTGTTTAGACGGGGTCTGGCTGTGGTCCTGGCTGTCCTGGAGCTCACTGTGTAAACCAGGCTGTCCTGAAACACTCAATCTCCCTCCCCTGCCTCCTAAGGGCTGGGATTAAAGCAGGTGATGGCACAGTGGTTTCACACATCCAGAGAAACCCAGACACAATGCTCCAGGCAAGAGAAGAATGCTCCACGGTATCCTTTTTACGAAGTCTGGAAGTTTTCCGTATCAGTTTCATAACATCGGACACCCTAGATAAGATAGGTGTCAAAGAGGAAAAAAAAAAAAACCTAAATGAGCACAAGTTCAAATTCATGTGACTTTCCCACGTTGATGCCAGCAAAAAAGCCACTACATAAGTGAAAAAATGGCCTTCGGAAAAAATGACATGACTAAGCAAAACTGGCATTGCCAAGCCAGTTCTTCTTTCTGTAAAGGACTTGAAACTTGCTAACTTAATAGGAGTGCGTTTCTCATGCCCAGAGAACCATTTTCACATCCCCCATTTGCCAGCTTAGTACTTCCTTCCTTATTACTTAAAAGCCTTCTGGATCTTCTGAACGGAGAGAAGTTGGTTACCACAGATGCAGATAGCTCAAGCAGTTCTCAAAGGATGAGGACAGGAATTGATTTGATTTGCTTTGTGGAGGGCAAGGGACTTGATTAATTTTGTTAATCATGGGGGAAGGTGTTATATCTGTATTAAAAGTAAACATGCTTTTTAATATTTGTTTAAGTGGAGGAATTCTTTTTAAGAAAATGTATTTATTTTTAATTTAAGTGTGTGCATTGCTTGCGTGTATATGTATAAGCAGATGTTCGTCCCCCACCCACCCAGGGAGCAGAATAAGATAGTGGATTGCGTGGAATTGGATGTATAGGTGGTTGTAAGCCACTGTGTGAGTGCTGGGAACCGAACCTGGGTCCTCTACCAGAGCAATGCTTTTAACCATCTTCCCAGCTCCAAACAGAAGAATTCTATATCCCATGTTATCCTTGAGTTGTCTCAAATTGCATGCCTTCATACAGCTTGTGAGACGTTCTAAGATGAAAAGAAGCCAACTCTCCATGGTAATATACATACTTTACATTACAGAAAATTCGGGGACCTGGATGCTCTCGGTCTTTCTCCCTTTTTTGTTTTATTTTTCCTGATAAGGTTTCGCTATGTAGCCCTGGCTATCTTGGAACTTGCTCTGTCGACCACACTGGCCTATAGACTCAGAGATCTCCTGCCTCTGCCTCCCAAGTGCTGGGATTAAAGGTGTGTGCCACCACTGCCTGGCTTTTTAACCGGTGGAATTTGTTTCTCTAAAAGACTCCCATGTGGGATGTGAACATACAAACCACATGAAAATACTCTGGTCCATCTAGTCTTCTGAATACTTCATACAATGGCTTGCAGAAGGTCTGATTTGTCTGCACAATGTGAAAACTGCACAAATGTGACAGGCAGGGCAGCTTGAAGGCTAACTGGTTGACCTTAAAGCCTACAGAGACCACACCTTAGCTTTTGATACTCAGTCTAATATTCACTAAAACCATTTTGGCTTCATTACTTTATCACCCGAAGACTCAAGCACAAGATCTGAGACTTTACAAAAACTTACTGAAGAAATACATTATACCGACTCATCAACAACACCTATTTTATTAAAAAAGGGTGCTGGAGAGATGGCTCAGTGGTTAAGAGCACTGACTGCTCTTACAGAGGACCTGGGTTCAATTTCCAGCACCCGCATGGCAGCTCACAACTGTTAGAAACTGCAGTTCTAGGGAACCTGGCACCCTGACACAGACAGCCAAATCAACATTGCACATAAAATAAAAATAAATTATTTTAAGAGGACTGTAATGATAAACTGTTTTGAATATCTTCAATAAAATTTTGGATCAGGAAATAAATGACTAATATTTTTTTCACTGGCTAGCATGACTTTATTTTCATCTAATCGGGTATATTTTGAGTTCAACATTGCATGATACTGAAATGAGCTGGAAAGACCAAGCGTTGCTGTCCCTGTGCACAGACACTCTTCCTCAGCCTTCTGACCCATCCCTTCTCATCTCTAACCACACAGGCTCTCACTAAAATGTCACCCTGTTTTGGTTTTCTGAGACAGGGTCTTAATATATGTATCACTGTCTGTCCTGGAACTCAGTGTAGACCTGGTTGGGCTCAAATTCAGAGATCCACCTGTCTCTGCCACCCAAGTTCTTGGATTAAAAGTATGTCCCACCACGCCCGACAAAACATCATCTTCTTTGAGATCTGCTCTAACTCTCTATCTAAATTAGCTCCCTTTTCCCAGTTAATTCTAATTTATCACATCATCCCACTGAATTCCTACAGAGGATTTATTGCAATCTGTCAATATCTTGGCTGTTTCTTTGTTGAATGTTAAATGTTCTACTACCTTTGGAGCAAATCTTCAGGGCCAACTACAGTGGTTCAGCCCATACACGTATTTAATTTTTATTTATGTATATGTGTGTCTGTCTATGTGTGGTATCTATACACATGCATGAGAAAGTGCATGTGGAACCCAGAAGAAGGAAGCAGATCCCTGGAGTTGGAGTTAAAGTCAGAAATGAGCTACCTGATATGAGATCCGGGAATGAACTCTGGTCTTCATCATGGGAACATGTGTTCTTAATCACCGAGTCATCTCTCCACATGGTTTTGAATGAATGAATAAACTTGACATGCCCAAGTGCACATACTTGCCTGCGATGAACTTAAAATTTATAAGGCTTTTAATATCAGGCCATGCTTGGAAAGATTGTAATTAGTGTGTAGAGGGGTTTCCCAGCCCCGGGAGGCACTGTGAAACAGAACATGTTGATATCAGTCTCCAGCATGAATATCCCACCCCATTTCTTCCCATGGAGGATGCTTAATCTTATACTCTTCCACACAAATGAGGACAAGATGAACTTCAGTGTCCACTAATCTAAGCCCCTTCTCTCCCTTCATGTAAACAAGGCTCCCATGATGTGAATATGGTGCCTCCCCATTTTGTTTTTGTTTTTGTTTTGTTTTTTTTTTCAGGACAGGGGGAAAGGGCTGGTGTAACCTTTTAAATACACTATCTTGCTATTTAGGTCACTCTGGCTTCAAACTAATGGTTTTCAACCTAAGCCTTCCCAGTGCCAAGATTGCAAGTATCTGCTATGACCATGGCCCATCTTGAACCAATGGACTGAGACCCAACAATGAGTATCTGGAGGTTGCTGAGGGGCCGCCAGAGGTCCATTGGCTAGAAGGAACCAGGAACGTCAAGAAAAGTCTTAGTTTAAGGAAACATTTAGAAGAGGAAGACTAGGCAGTGGTGGAGTAAGCAGAACTAAACTATAAAGGAGACTCTGAGACCAGTCCCGGTAGTGGAAGAAGCAGAAACCAGCCAAGCTGAATCACTTAGAAAAAACACTCTCCAACCTGTTAAGCTGCCAGCATGCTCTGCAGTGTGCTCCAGGTTCTACCATGTTGGAATGGGCTTTGGGGATGCATCTGCCTTTGAGCCATTTCCGCTCCAGTGAGTAAGCCCTCCCCACACTCCTTGATGACATCTGTACTTTGCTCTGTCGTGGCCTCCCTATGTGGGATGAGTAGGTGTGTGTGTTGTATCTCCCCCACCCCCAAAACAGTCTTATTTTTAGAGATTCTCACAAGACTAAGCCCAGTGACATGCTGCCCCCGTGAAATGAGTGAGGGCAGACAGATCATGAGACACCCAGGCCCCTCATTTTCCAAACACCCCTCAAACCACGGTTAATAATACAAATGGAGGTCACTTGAGATTGCTACCCTCAAAGGGTGGTGGCGGCACACGCCTTTAATCTCAGCACTCAGGAGGCAGAGGCAGGCGAATCTCTGAGTTCCAGAACAATCTGGTCTCCAGAGCAAGTTGTAGGACAGCCAGGGCTACATAGAGAAACCCTGTCTTGGGAAAAAATAAAACAGCAGTCTAACAAGGCCACACCTCCTAACAGTTCCACTCCCTATGAACCTATGGGGGTCATTTTTATTCAGACCATCACATGTACCCTTCATGACCTGACCCAGAGTAATGAATGTGTTTGTATGGATATTATAATAATATTGTTCATGCCTTCCATGCCCCAACTTAGAGTAATACAAGTGTGTTTGTGTGTAAGTTATAATAAGATTTTCTAAAACCAGAAAATAGGACAAAAGTGGCCTTATAAATGAATATCAACCATAAATGTTGGACAAAACATAAAGATATTGCTTGATAAAAAATTATTTTTGTAGTACTGTGTGTTATCTGCGTAGCCCTGGCCATCCTGGAAATCACTCTGTAGATGAGATTGGCCTCAAATTCACAGACATCTGCTTGCCTCTGTCTCCCAGATGCTAGGATTAAAGACATGACATGCACCACCACCACCAGGCTCTTCTGGCTTTTGAAATGCCAAGTACAGTATTTTCATGTGTAGTCATCCCATAACACTAAAACCACACCAGTATTTCCTGTTCCATCTAACTTTAACTTGGTAGCTACCAATCAGCCTGTTCAGTTGCAGAACAAAGAGAGAATATTAAAATTGGCAAGGGAAAAAGGCCAAATGACATATAAAGGCAGACCTATTAGAATCATACCCAACTTCTCAACAGAGATACTAAAATCTACTCTAAGAAACCAAGGATGCCAGCCCAGACTACTATACCCAGAAAAACTGTCAACCACCCTAGATGGAGAAAACAAGATACTTCATGACAAAGTCAAATTTAAACAATAACCCCACAAAGCAGGATGTGTGAATGTTTTCCCAAATGATAGAAAGTGGTAAAGGCTGTGAACTCTGGTAAGGCACTGTTTGACTGCCCACCCCTTCCCTAATGACAACCTTGAGAATATGTATGCCTCGGGTCACCATGGGGTTTATGATAGTGTTTACCCGGAGGTGAGATGTTGAGATTAAAGGAGCTAGCAAGTGAAAAGTGCTCAGAACAGGGAACACCCAGCACCTTGGAGATAACCAGCCCAATGGTTTGGTCATCTTCTGGGTTTGCCTGAGAGGGCTCTCTCTCTCTCTCTCTCTCTCTCTCTCTCTCTCTCTCTCTCTCTCTCTCTCTCCTCTCTCTCTCTCTCTCTCTCTCTCCAAGGTCTCATTGGCTGGCCTGGAGCTCACCATGTAGACCATGCTCCAGGCTACTCTTGCAGGTACAGACTGAGTGTTAAGAATAAAAGCGAGCACACCTTGGCCTCTGCTGTTCAAAATTTGAAAGAGCCATAGATTGGGAGTCCTTTCAGTTTTAGGTATATGGGGAGAGTTGGTGGCCTTCCATATACCACGTGAGTTTTGCCACTGGCTTGGAAGAACAGCTTTGGATCCCATGTCCCATAATGAGAAGATTCTAAATGAATCCCTTCCAATTTCCCCATTCACATCTCTGGAGACTCTCAAAGCCAAGGGGCATAAACCTGTTTGAATTTGCACAAGTCAATAGATGACCCTCAGACAAAGGTGTGGTCCAAGTTGAATTTTACTTTTCAGATTAAGGGGAGGGTAGAGGGAAGGGTTCGGTCAGTTCGAAGAGGCTGAAGGTGTGGTCTGAGCTGAATTTTACTTTTCAAATTATGGAGGGAGGATAGAGGGAAGGGCTGGTCAGTTTGCAGCTGCAGAGGCATCAGATTTCCATAAAGGTGAGGTTTTCCCTGCGGCTCTATTTAACCCATGTCCAATAACAAACAACGGTGGGCTGGAAAGACCATTTCAGTGAAGAAGAACACTGGCTGCTCTTCTAGAGGACCTGAGCTCAATTCCCAGCAGCATATGGAAGCTCACAACCTTCTGAAACGCCGGTTCCAAGGGATCCAATGTCTTCTGACATCTATGGGCAGCAGGCACGCAGCGGTGCACAGACATACATTCAGGCAACATGTCCATACACATACAATATATACAGATACATATATTATTGGCGTTTATTGCTCACATACTCCTTAGGAAAGGAGATGTAACAAGCAGGGTAGAGCTGTATGGAAACAACTCCGGATTGGAGGGACTCAGGTCCAACGTCACCTTTGAGACACAGCACTGGGCACACTGGGAGCAGCGGAGAGGCCAGCGGAGAAGCCACTATAGCCCACTGTCCCGCGACGTGCTCCCGACAGCAGAGCCCCTCTGCTACTCTCTGTTGCCTGAATAGCAACACAGGGTTTCTCTGTGTAACCATCCTAGCTGTCCTCTGTAGACCAGGCTAGCCTCGCATGATGCTTTTCCTACTGATTCTAGCTTCATCGTCACTGTAAATCGACATTCCTTCCCTTTTTGCTGTGGTGCTAGTAATCAAATCCAGGGTCTGTTCATGCTAGGAAACTGCTGTACCACTCATTTATAACCTCTTTCTTCTTAAAGGTGCAATAATGCATTATTATATACAATATATATGTAGATGCATGTGCGTATGTACATACCACACATTCTTTGTCCAGCTACGCACTGTCTAGGATAAATGCTACAATGGAGTATGATATAATTACATCGTAACTGAGTATATACTCATGATAGTATCGTAACTGAGTGTGTCTGGGGCCCTGGATTCTATTCAAGCACCACAGAAACCAAGTGAAAACCATTGCCAGTATCCACGAATGGTCCCCAGGGACAATATCTGAAAATCTGGCCCGCAGTGGGCAGATGTAAGCCCTACTCTAGTTCACACCAGTTCTGAGCCCCTCACACACCACTTGCCTGGACTGTCTTGCTAGCCTCACAGGAAGCAGTAGTAGGTACACACGCCACACTCTTCCCTCTAGCCTTCATGTTGGGCGTTGTTGCTATTTGGTTCCAGGAGAAAGGGGAAGTTTCTCAGAGTTGGTGATGTAAGACAATGTCAGGACACTAGCAAAGTGCAAGTTCGTGTAACTCTAGCAGTAGTAGCTGCGGTGGCCGCGATGATTATATGAAAGTCATAGAAATGGTAAAAGTTAAAAGACAGTGCTAAAAAGATCTTAATGACCTTTGAAATTTTTATCTTTTTTCCCTTTCTAACCCATCAAATGCACGCTATGATTAAAAAAAATAGTATTTTGTTTCTTTTTTATTCTAATATTTATTTATTTATTTATTATGTATACAAAGTTTTGTCTTCATGTGTGCCTGCAGGCTAGAAGAGGGCACAAGATCTCATTACAGATGGTTGTGAGCCACCATGTGTGGTTACTGGGAATTGCACGCAGGACCTCTGGAAGAGCAGCCAATGTTCTTAACCACTGAGTTATCTCTCCAGTCCCCAGTATTTTGTTTCTAATGGCATCTGTTGAACGCTAAATACAAAGACACCATGTCCTCATTGTGGATACCAACAAGACCCAGAAACTCCCAGCCAGTAGTCCCTGAATACATTATGTGTTGGAGGGTTTTGTCTATATGTATATATGTGCATCACTTATATGCCCGGTGCCCAGGGAGACCACAGATGACATCAGAGCCCTTGGAACTGGATTACAATGATGGAGAGACAAAGAAATGGAGTCAGTGGATGAATGGATGAATAAAATATGATATATTTTCACAATGAAACATTACTCAGCTGTTTAAAAAGATGAAATTATAAAAAATTCAGGTAAATGGATAGAACTAGAAAGTCACAGCATATGGGATACCCTGAATGTGTCATTTTCAGGAACTTCATCAAGCTCGGAGAACTCATCTCCACCTTCTCCTCCACTCCCAGTCAACCAGCTGCCTGCCTTTTGTGAGAATGGGACATCGCTTCTCTTTAGTCAGGAACATTATTTCCTGTAAATGGAAACCACTTTGAGATTTTATCTTACACTGGCCAGAATAGCCAATAAGAATATGACAGCTCTTGTTGGCAAGGGTGTGGATGGAGTAAGGAGAACACTCACCCATTGCCGCTGGGACTGCAAACTTGCACAGCCACTGTAGAAATCCGTGTGGCAGCTCCTCAGGAACCTGAGATTAGGTCTACCTCACGGTCCAACAATTATCCTGAGTGAGGTGACCAAGACCCAGATTGACAAATATGGTATCTATTCATTATATGTGCATGTTAGCTGTTAAGTCTTCGATGAGCATGCTACAATCCATATAACCACAGAGTTTAAGTATAGAGTAAGGGACTGGGCAAAGGTATGTCCCAAGAAAGGGAAAATATAATAGCTAGTTATGGATGGATGGGGAGGCTAGAATGGGAGGCTCAAATGGGAGAAGGGAAATAAGAGAGGGAGTACCAGTCGGGCAGTGGTGGCACACGCCTTTAATCCCAGCTCTCAGGAAGCAGAGACAGAAGGATCTTTGTGAATTCCAGGCCAGCCTGGTCAATCTATGGATCAAGTTACAGAACAGCCAGGGATGTTACACTGAGAAGCCCTGTCTCAAAAAGCCAGAGGAGGTGGAGACACTTGAGGGGTTATATGGGAATCTAATACAGCAAAAGCTCACACACACACACACACACACACACACACACACACACACACTAATGGGGAAGTGCCCCAACTAGACATTTCTCATCACCAAGTGAAATCTCAAGTCCTGGGAATGGTTCAGATGTAATGGAGTTGTTGACCAAAGGGGCACCGGCTATTACCCGGGCTATTGTTTGCTCTCCACAAACTAATGATAGGGCCCTATTGCTGAAGACAACACCTACATCACTCATTGAACACGAGGAAGTAGAGCTCGTGCTCACAGAGAGTCTTCATCCTTACTAACTTGTGCTCCTGGTACTGGAATGCACTCTGCACACTACTAGAGGAGAAAGGTTAACGCCAACCCAGCTGCAAACGTTTTGATCTACAACAGAGACCAGCCTGCAAGTTACCCTGGTGCAATGGCGGCACAAACACTGTAGAAGCCACCAGTCTGTCTCTGTCAGATTCAAGACATACTCCATGAGATGCAGCCCTGTGAGTCTTGGTGTTCAAGAACCTTAAACTGGATAGACCACAGACCAGAGGAAAACCAAATGCCGAAGGAACATAGCAAAGAAATACAAGACTCCTAACAACATTCTGCTATAGATCACTACATTGCTCGGCCATCATCAGAGAAGCTTCCTCCCACAATACATGGGAACAAATACAGAGACCCACAACTGGACAAAATGCGGAGTGAGACACCTTGGAAGACTCGGTCCTAAAAGGATTGTCTCCATCAAATCCCTCTACTCAGGGTTTAGGGAACACTGGAGGAGGAGCCAGTGGGTATGGAAGACAACAAGGGCATAAGGCTTTCAAGGACAACACAAGATCAATGCTCATATGACCTCACAGAGACTGTGGCTGCACGCACAGGGCCTGCACAGGTTCTAAGCCAGATAGGCTCCCACCACTGATAGGGGAAGTGAACACAAGCCACCATCCCTAACCTGGAAGTTATCTCCAGTTGATAACTACTCACAAAGGAAAAATATTTCTCTCTGACAGATAACTGGGTGTACAAACCACTCTTAAGGGCAGACCCCTTGCTTAGCAGTAAATGCTAACACAAAATGAATTCAGTGTTACTTTGGAAGGATTGTTTTGCTTCATAGTACTATGTCTGGGCATTATTTTAAAATCTTATAGGTCTTTTACCTTTATGTTTTGGTTTCTGATTTTTGTGGCTTTATGGGGTTTCTGGCTTCTCTGTATGTCTCAGTGTCTATATTATTGCTTTCCTTTTTAAAATTAATTTATTTTTATGTTATGTTCTTTAGTGTTTTGCTTGCCTATATGTCTGTGTGAGAGTATTGGAGCCCCTGGGACTAGAGTTACAGACAGTTGTGAGCTGCCATGTGGGTGCTGGGTATTGAACCTGAGTCCTCTGGAAGAGCAGCCAGTGATCCTTTTTGTTTGTTTGCCTTTTGAGACAGGATTTTGATGTATTGCTTTAGAGCCTGTCCTGGAACTAGCTCTGTAGACCAGGCTGGCCTCGAACTCACAGAGATCCACCTGCCTCTGCCTCTCGAGTGCTGGGATTAAAGGTGTGCACCACCAGTGCCCAGCCCATCAGTGCTCTTAACTGCTGAGTCATCTCTCCAGACCCATTTTTTAGGTTTTTGTTTTGTTTCTCTCTCTCTCTCTCAAAATATTTATTTATTTATTATGTACAATGTTCTGTCTACATGTATGTCTGCAGGTCAGAAGAGGGCACCAGATCTCAATACAGATGGTTGTGAGCCACCATGTGGTTGCTGGGGATTGATCTCAGGACCTCAGCCAGTGCTCTTAACCACTGAGACGTCTCTCCAGCCCTGTTTTTGTTTTGCTTTATTTTGTTAGTTTGCTTGTTTTTAAAGACAGGGTTTTTTCTATGTAGCTCTGGCTGTCCAGAACTCTCTGTAGACCAGGCTGGCCTCAATTGCAGAGATCTGCCTGCCTCTGCCTCCTAAGTGCTAGCATCAAAAGCTGGGCCAGGCCCTATATTGTTTATGGGTTTTTTTTTTTTTTGAGACAGGATTTCTCTGTGGCTTTGGAGCCTGTCTTGTAGAACAGGCTGGTCTTGAACTCACAGAGATCCACCTGCCTCTGCCTCCCGAGTGTTGGGATTAAAGGTGTTTGCCACCATAATCCATTTTTTTGTTTTGTTGTGGTTGTTTTTTTGGCTATTTTTCATTTGTTTGTTTTTTGCTATCCTGGTTTGCTTTCTAATGAAAGAGCAAGAAAGGGTGTGGATTTGATGGGTTAGGTTAATCTGGGAGAAGGGAAACCATAATCAGAACATATCCTGTGAAAAATTCTATCGGCAGCCAGGTGTGGTTGTGCACACCTTTAATCCCAGCACTTGGGAGTCGACATTCACATATTGTTGAAACAAATATTTTCTTCAGGTTGGTGACATGTCTCAGTATACACACACACACTCACACACACACACACACTCACACACACACTCACACACACACTCACACACTCACACACACTCACACACACACACACTCACACACACTCACACACTCACACACACACACTCACACACACACACTCACACACACACACTCACACACACACTCACACACACACACACACACTCACACACACACACACACTCACACACACACACTCACACACACACTCACACACACTCACACACACACACTCACACACACACTCTCACACACACTCACACACTCACACACACACACACACACTCACACACACTCACACACACTCACACACACTCACACACACTCACACACACACTCACACACACACACACTCACACACACACACACACACACTCACACACACACACACACACGCACACACACACTCACACACACACACACTCACACACAGAGGGACGCTAAATTAATAACATGAAAGTAGAAGTAAGCTGTTTAGGGGAGCAAAGGAATCTAACTGGGGGAGGGAGGGTTGAGCAAAATGAAGGAGGGGATCTGAGGGACGTATGTTCAATGTATGTCTGTATATGAAAATGTAATCCATAAACTAATCATTAAATGATGCTCTGTGTTCAGAAGATTTGCTTGTATTTTCTCGGTTATGTGTGGGTATTTATTTGCGTCTGTGTGTGAGTATGCTTGAGTGGATGGAGGTGCTTGCCGGCCAGAGATGAAGCTATAGCTGCTGATGATTTATAGCCACTTGACTACGGTGCCAGGACCAAACTCTGGCCTCTGGAAGAGCAGCCAAGTGCTCTTTTTTTGGGTGGAGGGGGGAATTTGTTTTGCTGGTTTTTCCAGACAGGGTTTCTCCAGCTCTGGAGCCTGTCCCAGAACTCACTGTGTAGAAAAGGCTGGACTGGAACTCACAGGGATCCCCCTGGCTCTCTGCTGGGATTAAAGGCTTCAGCCACCATTGTCTGGCTTTTTTGTTTCCTTTGGTTAATTTTGTTGTTGTTTTGGATTTTTGTTGTTTGGTTTTTTTGTGGGGGGCTTTTTTTTTTTGGCAGCAAGTGCTCTTAACAGTTGAATCATCTCTCTAGCTCCATCATCAATGACCTGAAAAAAAAAATATGGATGCTGTTTAGCTACTAGAAGGCTTTCAGACTGGGAAGATGGGAGAGCTCCCCCTGCATATGATCACAATTCAGAACCCAGGAAATCATCGTGCATTTGCACCACCAAGGACCGTGGTTCTAGGGCAAGCTTCCTTGTAAAGCTGGGTGACTTCCAGATGACCTTGCGTAAGAGGTTTGTGTTGACAGGAGCTAGTATAGTAATGACAATACATAGAACCTACAGGGAATGTCTGAGTGTTGGAGATGTATTCCACTGTGGTAAAGGAAGGTTTGGATCTGGTTCAATGCCTTGCTGCATGCTGCTTGGCTTGTGGTTAAGATCCCAGTGGTAAGTGTTTTCTAGTCTTTGGCACTATCTTGGTAAACACGAAAAGCCCCAGGACACAGGCCATTATCACACCTTTCTTGCTGTAGAGATAAAGACTCAAAATCAGGTGGTGTGGGGGAAAAAACTCTGGTTAGAGTGAGATAGAACTAGCCTGAAAACCTCTAGCTGAATGACCTTCAGTATGTGGCTTTATTCCCTGAGCCGCTGTTTCCTGTTTTGCAAAATGGCAATAATTGAAAAGAAAAAAAAATTGAAAAGAAAAAAATAAATAAGTAAAAACTCCAGAATTTGTTAAGTGTTTCCCAAGTGCATCAAGTGGATTCTCAAGAGTAAACTGCATAGTAACTCTGGGGAAACTAGAATTTCGCAAAGGAGAAATAAGGACTAAGCCACTTGTTTAAGTTTATACAGTTGCTGGGCAGTGGTGGCACATGCCTTTAGTCCCAGCACTCGGGAGGCAGAGGCAGGAGGATCTCTGTGAGTTCGAGACCAGCCTGCCTGGTCTACAAGAGCTAGTTCCAGGACAGGCTCCAAAAGCCACAGAGAAACCCTGTCTCAAAACCAAAAGAAAAAATAAAGCTTATACAGTTAGGAACTATGAAAAGCCACAAGGACACAAGGAGACAACACTTCACAGTACAATTGTTAGGGTTAGATGACCGCTTACGATGAAGAGGAAAAGATGGAGAAGACGGAATTATCTGCTAAGAAGGTTTTCACATTGAGTATCAACTAGTATGACAGCAATCTAGAAAATTTTAGGTTAAGAATGCAGGGCTTGCTGGGTGGTGGTGATGGTGGTGGTGGTGGTGGTGGTATACACCTTTAATCCCAGAACTCGAGAGGCAGAGACTGATGGATCCTGGGTTTGAGGTCAGCCTGGTCTGCAAAGAGAGTTCCAGGACAGTGAGGGTTACACAGAGAAACCCTGTCTCAAAAAATTGGGGGAAGAAAATGCAGGTTTTGCCAGACAGTGGTGCACACCTTCAATCCTAGCACTTGGGAGGCCGAGGAGGGAAGGTGGATCTCTCTGAGTTTGAGCCTAGTCTGGTCTACATTATAATGAGTTCCAGGGTGGCCATGGCTATACAGAGAAACCCTGTCTTGAACAAAACCAAAAATAATGCAGGACTTGGGGACTAGGAATGCAGTGGTAGAGTGTGGACCAGGCATACTCAAGACCTTACATTCAACCCAAAATTAATTAATTCTTTTTTAAATAATTGGTTTCTCCATGTAGCCCTGGCTGTTCTGGAACTCACTCTGTAGACCAGGCTGGCCTTGAACTCACAGAGATCCACCTGTGTCTGCTCCTGGAGTGCTGGGATTAAAGGCACGTGCCACCATTACCCAGCTAATTAATTAAATTCAACGAATTAATAATAGGCAATAAAAGTAGGGAACACGGGGTAGAGGCAGATATCAGTAGCAAAGCACTTAGATGTGAAGCCCTGGGTGTTCAATCCCCAGCATCCAGAAAAACAAAATCCTAGCACAATATATACATATGTATGTGTATACATATGTCTATACAAACATACATATACAAAAGTACAATTCAACTTATACCAATATATACATGCATATATATTTATAATGACGAGACTAGTAAAGTTGGTCCAGGTGAGAGTGAGCATTCATATCATGCAATCATTAAAGAAAAAAGCAAGTATCTGTAGACTCAGCACTCATGGGGCTAAGACAAGAGAATTATCACAACCTTGAGGCCAGCCTGAGCTACATAGTAAGTTCTGAGTCAGTCTGGGCTACAGAGTGAGGACATCTATCTCAAAAACTTGCTAGTAGCTAGAAAGACTGCTTAGTGGTTAAAAGTATCTGTCCTTGTACAAGAGCCAGATGTGGCTCCCAGCACTTTCATGGTGGCTCACAACCATCTGTGACTCCACTTCTACGGCACTGGACACCCTCTTCTGACCTCTGTAGGCGCCCATCACACAGGTGGTACACATAATACAAGCAGGCAAAACAAAAAGCAAACCCAAAACAGCCGAGTCTGGTGGTTCTCACCGTTAATCCCAGCATTTAATAGGCAGAGACAGGTGGATTTCAGTGGTTTTAAAGCATGACCTGATCTACAAAGCAAGTCGCAAGACAGCATGGAAAGGAATTCTTCAATTAATCTTTATTTTATCTATCTATCAATCATCATCATTATCATGTGTATATAATGTGTCTGTCTGTCTGTGAGTCTGTATACCCAGGCACACAAATGTCGTGTGCTCCTGTGGCAGACACAGGGCAGCTTTTCAGGGTCAATTCTCTCCTTCCACCATGGGTTCTTGGTATTAAACTCGGGCTATGGGCTTGTCTTGTAAGTGTCTCACCCCCTGAGCCATCCTTCCAGCCTTGTAAAGACTCAGTCTAAAACACAAGGCTCTAATGTGAGCCTTCTAGTACCTTCTGCTCACAGTCACTATTAGCTTTTCAGGTTCCCAAAGGTTGCCAACATTAAGAGCCAGCTCTTTTTTGTTGTTGTTATTTTTTGATACAAAATTTTTCTAAGTGGGCCTGCTTGTCCTAGAACTCTGTGATGCTACCCACACCTTTAATCCTAGCACTTGTGAGGCAGAGACAGGTGGATCTCTGAGTTCAAGGCCAGCTTGGTCTACAGAGCAAGTTCCAGGACAGGGAACAGAGAAACACTGTCTTTTAAAAATGGGGATAGAAAGATGGCTCAGCAGTTAAGAGAACTGGCTGGTCTTACAGAGGTCCAGGGTTCAATTCCCAGAACCCACAGGGCAGCTCACAACTGTCTGTAACTCCAGTCCCAGCTGATCTGACACCCAAACACGGTCACACATGCCAAATCTGCAGACAAGACAAAGTGAAAACCGCCAATGTACATTTTTTTAAGTGTATTCATTTCCAAATGTACTTCCTAACTTTTTTCTTTTGCTTTTAAAATAGTTGCTTTGAACCAATATTATTATATTTGCATTTAATTTTTGTTCTCAGCCAAATGTGCATTTTCTGACTATAATAGAAGCAGCTTTGTTATATAACAAATTAAATATCTAAGTGGCAGAATTTTTTAATTTTAATTTTTTAAATTTCCTTCAAAGATAAAAAAGAATCAGCTCTTTTGCCCTCTAACTGCTTATTTAATGAGAAATTGAGACCTGAACTTAGCCTTCCTTTTCCTGGATTCTGAAGTTCCCTATTCTCAGAAAATGCAGTCTCCCACACCTGAGGATGGGCACCATCTGATTTAGACGCAAGCACATCCGTTGCTTAAGATTGTCCAAAATAATTTCTGTTGCCACTGCAGACAGTGAACTTCTGCAAAAGGCAGGCTGGCACTCAGGGCGCCTCTCTGCACAGCTTTCGGGCAATACTGGCACCTGTTCCACACTCCTTCCAAAGAAAAACCAGGCGGTTGTGTCTCAGAGGCAGCTGTTCCTCAGGACAAGACTAGCATATTATTCACGACATAGCCAGGTTTACCATCTCATTTTCGTCTTGAGACGGGGGTCTCTGGATCCTAAGAAGGGTTCTAGGACTGCGGTTGAATGGCTCACCTAAGACAGTGTGACAAAGTTGGTCCTAGTAACCAAAAAAAAAACCCACAGCAAATACTTTGTTCACCTACTCTTCAACTCCACAGGAGCCTGAGGAGGATTGTGAGTTCAAAGCCAACTGAATACTATAGCAAGTTCTCAACTTAAAAATACAGAAAAGGCAGAAGAGAAAGTAGTAAGTGGCTGGTGTCTTCCTGGGGAAAGACCTCTAAGCTTCCATCAGATTCTGGAAGAATCAGATCTTTTTTCTTTTTTGTTTTTTTTAAGGAATAGTCTTGAATTCATTGGCATTGGAGACAACTCCCTGAACAGAATGCCAACACCACAGGCACTAAGGTCAATGATTAATAAATGGGACCTCTTGAAACTGAAAAGCTCTGTAAGGCAAAGGATACTTCCCAAAGGACCAAATGGCAACCTACAGAATGGGAAAAGATCTTCACCAACCCCACATCTGTCAGAGGGCTGATTTCCAATATATAAAGAACTCAAGAAACTAGACATCAAAAAAAAAAAAAAAAAAAAAAACCAACAAATAATTCAATTCAAAAATGAGATACAGATCTAAACAGAGAAGTTTCAACAGAGGAAATCTCAAATGGCTGGGAAATACTTAAAAGAAATGCTCAACATCCTTAGCCATGAGGGAAATTCAAATCAAAATGACTCTGAGATTCTGTCTTACATCTGTCAGAATGGGTAAGGTCAAAACATAAATGACAGTTAATGCTGGAGAGAATCTAGAGCAAGAGGAACACTCCTCCATTGCTGGTGGGAGTGCAAACTTGTACAGCCACTTTGGAAATCAGTATGGCTGTTTCTCAGAAAACTGGAAATTGATCTACTTCAAGATCTAGCTACACCAAATGATGCTCAACCAACAAGGCCATTTGCTAAGCTATGTTCATAGCAACATTATTAGTGATAGCCAGATCTTGAAAACAACCTGGATGCCATCAAGTGAAGAATAGATAAAGAAAATGTGGTACATTTACACAATGGAATATTACTTAGCTGTTAAAAAAAATGACATGAAATTTGCCAGCAAATGGATGAACTAGTAAAGATCATTCTGAAGTAACCACAGATTGATGGGGGGGTCTGGGGGGGTGGGGATCATGTAGGGAGAGAATACTGGAAGAGACAACTGGAATTTGGGGACATCTCTGAGATAAGCTAGAAACCTCGTGCAATGGAAACGCCCAGGAATCCATGAGGTGACCTAGCTAAGAATCCTAGCAATCGGAGATACAGGGATAGCCACAAACTTTTGAGCCACAGTTTTTCTTGCCTGCCAGATATTATGGAACTATCCAACAAATGACTGGTACAACTTGAGACCCATACCAAGAGATGGAGGCCAACCCTCACACTGCCTGGAGCGTCAGGGACAGATGGCCCAGAGACCTAGGACGGAACCTAACATGACTGGCAGAAACAGAAGTCGCTGAAATGATTCCTAATGATATTCTTCTATACCCATAGATTGGTGCCCAGCCCAACTGTCATCAGAGAGGCTTCATCCAGTGACCGATGGAAACAGATGCAAACCCATAGCCTAATATTAGGCAGACCTCAGGGAATCCTGTGGAAGAGGAGGAGGAAAGATTGTGGGAGGAGCCAGGGGGGGTCAAGGACACCACAAGAAAACCCACAGAATCAACTAACCTGGATTCATGGGGGTTCACAGGGACTAATTCCCCAACCAGAGCAGTCACATGAGTGCTGACCCTTGCATATATGTGATGGTTGTGTAACTTGATCTTCTTGTGGGACTCCTAACAGGGGGAGCAGGGGCTGTCCCTAACTCTACTCTTGGGGCCCTTCCCTCCTTACTGGGTTGCCTAGGCCAGCCTTAATAGGGCAGGAGGTGCCTAGTCTTGACATGTCGTGACTGGCTGATATACATGGGCTATTAGTCCTTTTCTGAAGAGAAAGAAGGCGGAATGGGGGAGGGGAGGAAGGAGAGAAGGGAAACTCATGGAGCTGGACAAAAATAAACACATTAATTAATTTAAAAAAAGATTTTGCTGTTTCTGGTTTTTCAAGACAGGGTCTCTCTGTAGCCCTGGCTGTCCTGGAACTCGCTCTGTAGACCAGGCTGGCCCCAAACTCACAGAGATCTGCCTGCCTCTGCCCACTGAGTGCTGGCATTAATGGCATGTGCCACCATTGTCCCTTGAAGTGCAAGATCTTTGAACTTCCGCCTAAAAGGATTATACACCACCTTTTCTCGGTGTCAAAACCATCTGACACTTCAGAGTCACAGAGCACCTGAGAGGCATTTCTCTTTGCTTTTCTTTCTTTCAGGAAGACTGGAAAATATTTATTTCATTGTTTTTAATTAGAAATAGATTTGTTTCATATAATATATTCTTATTACCTGTTCTCCTCCCCACTCCAAATCCTCCTATATTCTCCCCCACTCCCCCCCCCACTCAAACCCACACACTTCCTTGCTCTCTCTCGTTAGAAAGAAAATACACAACAGGGAAAAAAATGGATCAAAGAAAATGCACAAGAAACACATATAGACACTGAGACACATACATTCACGAACACATACAGAAATCCCATAAAGAAACAAAATCAGAAACAATAATATTAACCAAAAGACCTGTAAGGTTGAAAAACAAAACAAACAAATAAACAAAAACAGCTCAGACCAAGTATTATGAAACTGAAACCTCCCAAAATACCATTTTGTGTGGGCCCGGTACTGCTGGGCACGGCGCCTGCCCTTATGAGTGGCTCGTGTACCCAGTGGAACTCCCTTGGAGAGAACTAAGTTTTCATTTGCCAGTGGTTACCAATTGGAGACGGATAAGTCCTGGGCTAGGACGGCCCGTGTGCCTCTCAGCCTCCCATCTGGTTACACCTTCTGGGCCTGCGCATGCTCCCACCTTCTCGGAGCTCATACGCACATTAGGCCTGTTGTACCTTAAAGGCCTTCTTTCCTCGGCGACCTCCCTGCCCACTGGCTCTTAGGACAGAACGACTCCATCTCTCTTTTCTAATGGAGGACGCAGTGCTGCATCCAGCTCCCTAAGGAAGCTTGCAGGGCTTCCTCGTGGATCGATTGCATGGCCTTCCCTCTGCAGCCAGGTCCCTTGTAGCCCTGGCTGGCCTGGAACCAACTGTGTAGCTGTGACACCCACTTCTGGTTCTCCTGCTTCCGAGTCCCATGGCCTTGATGGCATGGACCCTCATGCCCAATTTTATGCAATGCTGGGAACTGAACCAAGGATTCCTGCTTGCTGGGCACTCTACCGACCAAACTACTTTTACAGCCCTTAGTCAACATCCTTTTTTTTTTTTTTTTTTTTTTTAGGAACATTTTTATTTTTAAACATAGTTTTACTGAATTATTATTATTTTTTTATATTTTTTTTACATGTCGATCCCAGTCCCCTCTCCCTCCCTCTTACCTTCTCTCCCCCCTCACATGCACCCTGACCACCCTCCCCTCCCATCCCTCCACCCCAATTCCACATGGAGGGCAATGCCATCTAGGTGGAGTCATGTAAATCTGTCAAGTCATGTGAAGTAGGGACTAGGACTTCTCTCCTGTCTCTAGGTTAAGGGAGTATCCCTCCATGGAGGATGTGTTCCTGGTTCCACTGTCTGAGGTCCCTTAGACTACTCAGGCTTTCTAGCTGACATCCATGTTCAGGGGGCCTGAGTCAGTCCCATGCTGGATTCCCAGCAATCAGTCTGGGGGCCCGTTAGCTCCTCCTTGTTCAGGTCCGCTGTCTCTATGTGTTTCTGCCGCCTGGTCTTGTCCTCTCCCTCTGCACAATAGGTACTAGATGAGGGCTCCATGATGGTGGATACGTTAGTCATCAATCTCATTATCAGGAAGGGCATTTATGGTAGCCTTTCCACGGTTGCTCCAAATGTTAGTTGGCAGCAGTTTTGTAGGTCTCTAGACCTTTCTTTAGGTTCAGTTTTCTCTTCAAACCAATAATGGCTTCCTCTTTTATGTTCTCTCTCTCTCTCTCTCTCTCTCTCTCTCTCTCTCTCTTGTCTTCTATCCCTACCCTGACTCAATCTCCCTAGTTGCACGTGTTTTCCTCTCCTCCCCTTCTCTTTCTCCTACTTCTCTCTCCATTCACTGCCCCCTATGCATTTGCTTTTTGGTTTTTCGAGAGAGGATATCACTGTATCAATTCCCCAGTTTAACCTCCCCAGTCCTGAGACCGTGGGACTGTGGTGCGCTTTCTACCTTTGTTTTTGTCCATGTTTGTTTTCCTCTCTGGCCTTTCTTCTGTGTACCTGGAATAAGTTAGCTCTCCATTCCATCCCTGTTCCCTCCCTCCCCTCCACGCCTGTGGTTTTTTTTTTTTTTTTTTTTTTTCTTTTTGTTTTCTTCCAAACAGGATTTCTCTGTGTAGCCCCAGCTATCTTGGAACTCAGTTTGTAGACTAGGCTAGCCTTGAACTCACAGAGATCCACCTGCCTCTGCCTCTTGAGTGCTGAGATCAAGGTGTGTACCACCCCCCCCATAACTCCTGTGCCTCTCAAGACAACTCTTGCAATGTTGCCCAGACTGACCTGCTACTCATTATGTAGCTCAGGCTGGCCTAAAGGTGAAGGCAATCTTCTCTTCGTTTGCTCAAACTCAAACACCAGGGTTACAGTTGGGATGCTTCATTTGCTGGGATAGGCTCTCAGCTGTATTGCTTAAAATGGCTTTGAACTTGCAACTCCCAAACATGGGATTACAGGCATGTGCCACCAAGCCCAGAGGTTATTGTCTGTTATGTATTTATTTAGTAGTTTTTTGAGACAGGGTTTTTAATATATAATTTATTCTCAATAGAACTGTCCAGAAATATGGCTCTTTTTGTTGTTTTGTTTGTTTGTTTTGTCTTCAAGGCAGGGTTTCTCTGTATTGCTTTGGAACCTGTCCTGAAACTTGCTCTGCAGACCAGGCTGGCCTTGAATTCACAGAGATCCACCTGCCTCTGCCTCCTGAGTGCTGGGATTAAAGGCGTGAGCCACCAACACCCATGAGATATGGCTCTTAGACCCTGGCCAATGTCTGCCGAGTAAAGAGCTCCAAAACTTGTATTCATCAAGTGAACAAATAGATTGGATGTCTTGAAAATGGGTGAAGATTTGGTGTGGCTTGGGATCCAACAAAAACAAATCAACATGAGTGATTAGGGTTCCATTTTTGTTAACTTAGTGTCTGCATTTGAGAAGAGGAGCTGTTTGCTATGTTTGCATAACAAACCGTCCCATACAAGAACAAACTCCCATATCAAAGGTAAAAGGTGAGCACACACACCCTTCCAACATTACCACCCACAGGATTTACTGAGGATTTCTTTGGGTATTCCCTCCCCATCTCCGATTTGCCCCGCCCCAGGCCAAAAGGGATGGCTCTTAAGAAGGCCGGGTGCCAGCTAGTTCGGAGACTGCCAAAGCCTGGGGAGGAGGAGTTTGTTTCCATTTTGTGTGATTTCCGATGCCCTGTTGGACAGGTATGGGAACCAGACTTTTGGGGAGGGTGCACTGAGGAGACCTGGGACCACCCCCCACCCCGATTTCCATCAAAGTCACCTAAAGCCAGTTTAACCTTCTGGTTAAGTAGAGAACTTCTCTGCACCAGTGGCTGTTGTGCTTGAGGAACACTCAGCTTGAGTGCCACCTAGGAATTGTAACTACTTAGGTGCCCTTTGATGATCTCAACCTGAAGATCTCATCCTTCCCACCCCTACGTTATTTTCTGTGTATTTGTGTATTGTCTGTGTGTGTGTGTGTGTGTGCAGCCCTGAAATACTGGTTGCCCATAGAGACCAGAAGACTGTGCTGCCATTGTAGGGGCTAGGAGCCCCCGGGGGAAGCAGCCGGTGTTCTTAACTTCTAAGCCATCTCTCTAGCTCACCCCTTTGCTTCTTGGGACAGGGTCTGGTGATGTAACCCCGTCCTTAAATTCCCAGTGGTCCTCCTGCCTCTGCTGAGTGCTGGATAAGTGTGACACCACAGCAGCCCTTACTACCCTTTGAAGGAGTCATTTCTGGTTCTGGGGCAGAATTCAGCTCATCGGGATTGTCAATGAGTGCCTTTAACAGAATACTCCCTCTTGAATGAACTGGGAACTAAGGTTTAGGTCAGGAAAAGCTATGATGCAGCAGCTAAAGCTCTAAGTCTTGGAGGTTGCAATGAAGGCTCAGGGCTTATGTGCCTTAGGAGGATCATTAGGAGAGGTCTTGGGCAAGCCACTCAGTCTAGAGAAGAGATTATGGAGTCCTAAACTGGGAGAGAAGGAGGTGGGGGGATGAGAGACGGGTCAGAGGTTTCTGAATAGGCTAAGCAGAACAGAGAAGCTGAGTTGGGGTGGGAGAATGTAGGGGGGGGGGCTGGGCCTTGAGTTTGATTCTAATGCTTGGGCTGGAAGAATGCAATCTATTACACATCCCTTCAAAATAGTAGCTCCTGACATCTTACTGGCCACACCAAGAAATGGGATTATGTAGGCACTGTATCTTTTAAAAAAAATCCCCTTTGTAGCACTTCCTTAAAAATAAGTATTTATTGCAACGCTGCCAGCATGTTCTAGATGGTGTCTTGATGATTGCAGTGCTAGCAGTACAATTTCATGCAGGGCTGAAGAACACCTTCCGGGTGAGTGAGTGTTCGGCTTATGCTTCTCCAAGCCCTTTGTATTAACTGTTCAGTTTTCTCCTTCAGATGAATGTTTCTTGGGCAGTTGTCTTAATTGTTTGTTCAGTTGCAAGAAATGTTGATCCACTTAGGTGCCTAGCAAGGATTTCTTCTTTCCTTTGTACGGTGACGGGCTTTGGAGCATTGGCTGATGTGGTGGTGCGGGGAATGGAAACTCAAGCTGGAGGGGGACCTCAGAACCAGCATCTTTAGAGCACACACTTCAATGAAACCACTTATACCCCTTTATTTACAGTTCATGGAAACAAAGTGTAAAGAGTTTGCTTCTCCTAAAATACTCCAGGCGCCTTTAGGTACTTAGTTCAAAATACAACCATCTTCAGCACTAATGAGTAAAGTCATGGGTGCCTCAAAGTTTTTAAAAAATATCTAAATATCTAAACGTTCATGTGGTGGGTGGGTCAGTGCATGGCTAAAATCTCAGTTTTTGGGAGGCTGACAAAGGGGTACTGACAGGCGGGTTTTGATGTTTTTGTTTTGTTTGAGACAGGGTTTCTCTGGAGCTTTAGAGGCTGCCTTGGAACTAGCTCTTGTAGACCAGGCTGCTCTCGAACTCAGAGATCTGCCTCCCGGAAAGGAGTTTAAAACCAGTCTGGATTACAGAATGAGTGTGAGGCTAGCCCAGGCTTCATAGTCACGCTCTTAAAAGAGCAAATAAACAGACCACCAAAAAAAAAATTGATTAAAGAACATCCCAGACTGGATTTATGAATGTTCTTTTTATGTTTTCTTTTTTGTTGTTGGTTATTGTTAGTTTTTCGAGTCATGGTTTCTCTGTGTTGGCTTGGCTGTCCTGGGATTACGGGCATGTGCCACCACAGCCTGGTCTCATGTTTTAAGTGACCTAATTGGAAGATAAAGTATTGAGCTATGATCCCACTGTATCATTTGGTATTAATTGTTATTACATCAGTATTAGATTAAAGTCTTGCCAGGTGTATGCCTTTAATCCCAGCACTCAGGAGGCAGAGGCAGGTGGATCTCTGTGAGTTAAAGTAAAGGCCAGCCTGGTCTACAGAATGAGTTCAGGACAGCCAGGGCTACACAGAGAAACCCTGTGTCAAAAATAAATAACAGCAAAATAAAACAAATGCTAAACATTAAATAATAAAGGGTATCTGTTTATGGAATAATAACTTGAGGAAACAGCCTCTGGTTTATAAATGATATATATGATAATCTGTTTTAAATACCATTCACACAGATAGGGAGCATTTAAGGCGCCCATCTCTGCCACAACTGCTATTAGAAAATAGTCTTCACTGAAAAGAAGTAGATAAAACAACAGCGACAAAAAAATCACATCGTCTAACGCACAGAAACCATATGTCCTCAGCCTTCCAGGCATAGGCTTTCTACGACGGCCTTCATGCCTGGCCCGATAAATGGTCTGCGCCAAGATTCCGAAGGCAGACATTGCATTTCAGAATTTTAAATGAAAAGCATTTGGGGTGGGGTGCATAACCCAGGCTGGCAACAAACTCCAATCTGAGCTAGTCTTCCTGATTCAGCTTTCGAGTGCTAGCGTTCCAGGAGAGAAGTATATAGGTTTGCACTGCCTGCCCGGGGTTATAAAATAAAGCATTTAAGCGGGGATTCTTCAACATGCTCCTGTGCTTTCTGTGCTCTGGTCAGCTAAGCAGGGAGGGTGATCCACCCCCTTTCGGGAGATTCACTTGTCAGAACTGGGAGGAGCTGAGGGGTAGAGGTGCTGGCCCCGTAAACCTGAGGGCCAGGCTTTGGATCTCCAGGGCCTCTGGAGATCCTGATGAGCTCCCTAGTTCTTTGTTGGTTTTTGTTGTTCTTGTTGTGTTTTCTGGCACGGCAGGAACTAGAGTCTTAGAGTCATCTGGAAAGAAGAAATTTAATTAAGAAAATGCCTCCACTAGATTGGCCTATAGGTGAGCCTGTGGAGCTTTTTCTTTTCCTTTCTTTCTGTTTTGTTTTGTTTTGCTTTTTTTTTTTTTTTTTTTTTTTTTTTTTTTTTGGAGTTTTTTGAGACAGGGTTTCTCCTTGTGTGCAGCCTTCACTGACCTAGGTAGACTAGTCTGTCTACAGCACTCACAGCCCGCCTCTGCCTCCCAAGTGCAGAGATGGAAAGTGTACCACCTCCACCCTGTGGAGCGCTTTCTTGATTGACTGTGAGAGTGCTCTGACCACTGTGGCAGGTAGTCCAGAGTTATATATAAGAAAGCCAGCTGAGCAAGAAAACATACCGTTCCTCTGTGGCCTCTGCTTAGTTCCTGCCCTGACATCCCGCAATGATGCAGTGACAATAGATAGGAAAACCCTTTTCTCTCAAGTTGTTATGGTCATGGTGCTTTGTCACAGTAATAGAAACCACACTAGGACATCCTGCCCGGGAGGGAGTGGCCTCCTGCAATCCCAGCACTTCGTACGATGAATCAGCATAAACTCGACAATTTGATCCACTCAGCAAATTCTGGGGCTCAAGTGAGAGATACTGTTTCAGTACTTACAAAGTGGAGAGTAGTGGACAAAGACACATGGCATCAACTTCTGCTCTCTGCACACACTGGCACGCACGAGCAGCCACACACACACACACACATGCGTTTGTTCATGCTTACACAATACACATACATACGTGCAATGATAGAAAAGTGTAATCTTTGAAGGAAATTTTGTGGAAAGAAAATGCATCCCGTGAAAGAATTCAGATGATGGCATTTGGCATTTATAATGCTTTTCAGTGCAAGATGTGTTCATTTACAATCAAATTAAAAATTACTTTTATTTCAAGGTTACTCGCATAGGAAGATTACTATGACTTGGAGGCCTGGCTGGGCTTCAGACTGAGACCTTATCTCCAAAAAAGCAAAAGACAAACAATAAATGATAAACCTATTTGCAACTGTCCTGTTATTTAATTTGTCTTTTTCTTCTCCACCAGAACTCGTTATTGAGCCCAGAACCTTGTACAAGCTATCGGGGAGTGCTTTCCCTCAACTCAAGAGGACCCATTTAGGAACAATGGTCAGTTGTTTTATTTGTTTATCTTTACTCTCCAGTATTGAAACTAAGATTTTTTTTTTTTTTTTTTTTTTTTTGCTGCAACTGTAGACATGTGCTACCATGCTAGTTACATGGTGCCAGGGACTGACCCTGTAATTTTTACTTATACTATATAAAATTTTATGCTCTTGAGTTATGTAATTATATGATATAATATGTATACTATAAGGTAAATCCTTTCGGTAAGCACCAGTCTTGCAGGCTAGTGCTTTAAATACTACTAACCTAGGAAAGTGGCTCTCACGTTTATTTGGTGACACCTGAGCCACGCCATTGATTGTCTAGTAGCAGGGAGGTCCCAAGGAGCTTTGTTGACCATTCTACAGTGCAAGGAACAACATGCAGCAATGACAACTTGGCTAGTCTACTATGCCCAGAGTGCTAAAGTTGAGACTCCTAGCAAGAGTAAACTTACATTTTACTAATTTCAGAACTCCCGAATTTCACCATTGTTGCAGCAGACTTTCACTGAACATGACAGGTTGGGTCAAGCATTCGATGATGCTTTGGAGGTGTTGCAGCATTCAATTGGAGGATTTCAATACTCCCCAGGTAAAACGGTCATTTATTCTCATCTCTGGGCAGAACACACGTGGCTAGTTGGTCACATGCATGTAAGAGGTAAGGCATGGAAGCCTACCAGACTTACACGATCTTGGCATTGCAAATCTGGGGAACAGGCTTTCCCTGGGGCTCCCAGGCTAGCCAGCATACCCTTATTGATGTGCTCTAGGCCAGTAAGAGACCCTGTCTCAAAACACAAGGGTATTGAAGAATGATATCTGAGGTTGGAGTGGAGGCCAAGGGGGTCATTGTTTTGAGGCCAGCCTGATAATACAGTTAGACCCTGTGAATAAGACAAAGAACAAACATAAAGTCTGCTTATCATTTGCTTATTATAGCATTCATTTTGAGTTTTCAGGAAAAGCTTTCCCTTTAAAAATATGTATATGAATATTATGTATGTGTATGGTGTATGTGTATATGTATATGTGTATGGTATATTACGTAAGTGCATGGTATATATGTATGTATATTATCTGGACCATAATTAGAGTGTGGAAGTCAGGGGACAACCTTGGGTGTCTTCTTTGTCAGAGTCTCAATACCATGCATATGCAGGCTAGCTAGACTGATGGGGACTCCCCTGACTCTAGCCTCCCATCTTGCCACAGAAATACTGGGATTACATACCTCTCTACATGCTCAGCTTTACCTGGCTTCTGGGGACTTGAACTCTGGTCCTCACACTTATGTGGCAAGAGCTTTGACCATTGAGTCATCCCCCTAGCCCAGAAAAAAAGCCTCATTGTTATATCTCTCAGGCTTTCCACTCACCCAAGACTGTAGTTAGTGTGGAAGAATACAGATTTTTATCCTTCACTCATTCTAGTTATTTTTACTATCTGATCTAGGTAAGATGCAATTATGTTGTCTACTGAGTTTATACACAGTATCATAGAGAGTTCCAAGATTGAAAATAGTGTGGCACTTTAGGCACACGGAATATTTCTCCATAAGGCAAATGGGTTATGTAGAAGAGTATCTGTAATATTAGAATATTGGGTAAACACCATGGAAGAAATATAAAGTGGAGAGAACTTAGGAGGCACCAATCAATAGCATATGTGTTACCTTGGGCCTCCTCCATACGTGTGTGTGCTTGTAAACTTGGACTTATGAATGTTTTTCTGTTCTTTTTTTCTTTTCAAATTAGAACATAAAACTCAGATGGCTCACTATTACCCTCAGCAATTCAGAGGAAATTGCAGCTACTATGGCATTTTATCCCCAGGAGAGCCCACCTATAACTGGAGGAGCGTAATAGTGAGTATGTCTAGCGAGGCCAATTGCTCAGCACGGAAAAGGGTGCACAACAGCCATGCTTTTGCTTTAATATGAGTGAGTTTGTTAGGTTTGAAGCAAATGTGAATAAAAGGGTGAGGAGACCAAGCAGCAGAGAGATAAGTAGGACCTCAGATCAGACGCGGAACAGAGAAGCAGATGGGAAAGTTCTGAGCAATAAATAGTGTAGTCACCTGGATCCCCAAGCTGAATGTGTTCTCCTGGGTGTGACTTCCAATCAGCCCCTCCCACCACAGACATTTTTATTTGTGTGATCAATGGACACACAACGAAGGGCCTGGGAATAATAGTCCACTTTTATTACTCGCCGAATCTGGCAACCTTATTTTTTAACTCCCAGACTGCAGAGTACAGCTTCTTGTAATTGGGACCCCTGGCCTGATTGTGTGGGGTGATAAGATGGCTCAAGCCCAGCCCCCTCCATTGTGTCTAATAAACCAATGGACACGTTGTTGCCACATATGACGATCCCAGCTCCCATCCATCTTTGGGGGGGGGGACAGGGGGTGAGGTGATGTTCTTGTGTCTAGCAGGCTCTGCAGCCCAGGATCTCCTTAAACTCACAGCAATCCTCCTGCCTCAGTCACTTGAAGCACTACTCTCCCAGCCTTAGTCTTGGTGCTGGGGTTGCAGTTGTGATCTGCCACACCTAATTCCCACCGATTCTCTTGGATCTTCCTCTCACTGGGCATCTTTAAGAAGAGGAGTAGCCACCTCTTTTCTCATGAGAGGAGGAGTCAAACGTTAGCGCCTGTCCTGTGGTCCCGGTATGGCTTGATCATCCCTGGGATGATCTGGCTGTAGTGGGGGCAGCACTTTGAGAATGCAGAGGTTTAGTACCCATTACTCTTCTTAGCCTTGGTCTTCAGCCACCAATGAGGGTCGGGGAGGCACGGGACAAACTCCCACTTAACATCCTGCTGTCTTGTGTCTGTAGAATGGTCCTGGGGACTTGTATTTGGAAGAAAATATCCCACAGTCTCTGCAGAGCATAAATGAAAACCAGCTGGCGGGACAAGTCTCCCTCTTCCAGCCAAAGGGAGGAAAAGGTACATTGCTGTGACACTCCTTACATAGGTACAACGTGCTGTTATGCATGTGTTTGGTCTTTTCTTTCTGTTATTACATAGCCTAGGCTGGCCTTAGATCTCACTGGTAGACACCAAGATGCCTTCAGACTTGCAATCCTGCTTTTAGATGGTAAGTATACAGCGTCATGATGGATGGAGTTCAGAATTAATTCTATTTCTAAGTATTATCTTGTAGCCAAACACAGTAGTACATACTTAGGGCCAGCACTGAGGCAAAAGGATTGCAAGTTTGAAGCAACCTGGGTGTCGGTAGCACACGCCTTTCGTCCCAGCACTCCGGAGGCAGAGGCAGGCAGATCTCTGTGAGTTCAAGGCCAGCCTGGTCTATGGAGCTAGTTCCAGGACAAGCTCCAAAGCAATAGAGAGAAACTCTGTCTCAAAAAAAAAAAAAAAAAAAAAAAAAAGAAAGAAAAAGAAAACATGAATTGGACCACTCCAAGGCTATCGGGTTATTTATTGGATCCTAGGTAACTTACTGATTACATTCTGGGAAGAAAAATGATGCCGCCACCTCACCCCCAGCAGCCATTAACTACCAGAAGCTTTTCACAGAGCTCCATGTGCCTCTCCATAACCATGCTAGAGTGTAGGCAGTCTCGGTTTCTGTGTGGTTCTTGTGAGGGTCGCCACAGCTGTGGTGAGTTGATAGTAGTGCAGCGATATCACCTTCAAAAGCCTGTGATGATCAGAGGACAGTTTCACAGTTCACACACCAAGATAACACAAGCAGATTTGGAGGGTGCAGATATGCAAGCAGCGTAGGAATAAACTGCTAATTTCTCAAGGGGGGAAATATAATTTAGCCAAGAGTTTTGTTTTGGTTTTTGGATCTAGTGGAGTGTGATGCGGCATGCATGTGCTAATTTGGATGTCGTGATGTGGCTGTCACTTTAATGCAATGAATTCTATCAACAACACACAATCCAAATGAATCCTCTAAATCTACTTCCTTATCTAGTCATTTTGAGACACATTATTACATTTCTAAGTAGATGAAAGACACTGACATTAGCTCTTGATTTCATAATTGAAAATGGCAATGCCCTTAGCCATTGCTCATGAACAACGTGGACTGAAGACTTGTTCATAAGGCTCTCGGATCTTCAGCATCCAGCCTCACAGGCTGGGCAGCTACTGCTTCTCAGCCTTTGGACGGCATGTATCATGTAAGACAATCTAACAAACAGTATATAGAAGATATACTCATTCTATCAGCTCTGTTTCCCTAGAGCTCTAACACACACCCATGAAAGTGTGGTAACGAAGCCCATTGCTTTGTGTAAGTAACACACGCTAATAAAAACATTTGCAACAATGGTAAACTTCAGAAAAACTGGAGTAGAATTGTCCAGTGTTTTCTTTGTTGTCATTGTTTACAATCTCAGAGCTAGCCTCTGTGTCATGGCTACTAATTCCCTTAATATTACTTTTAGGGCCGAGAGAGGACAGCATTTGAGAACAGTGAAATGGAGTTAAAGGTGGTTGTGAGCTGCTGGGACTCGAACCTGTTTGTTTTATGTATACAAGTGGTCTATTTGCATGTATGCCTTTATGCCAGAAGAGGGCATCAGACCCCACTGTAGATGGTTGTGAGCCACCATGTGGTTGTTGGGAACTGAACTCAGGATCTCTGGAAGAGCAGCCAGTGAGTGCTCTTAACCCCTGAGCCCTCCCTCCAGCCTCCCTGCTCCTCCTTCTAAATGATTTACTTTTGTGTACAGTGTTCTGCCTGCAATGCATGCCTGCAGGCCACGAGAGGGCATCAGATCTCATTACAGAGCACTGTGTGGTTGCTGGGAATTGAACTCAGGTCCTCTGGGTATGTTTCATAATGAGAAACTATGGTGGAGATTTAACTGTGAAGGAAAACTTCCTTCAAATGAAAAATCTCCAGATGTGGGGGTGCAGGAAATAAGGAACTCTTAGCAATGTCCACATCATTTAGTCCCAGTGCAAACTTTTAAGAGGCCCACAGATCTTTCTGGACTGCTGGGAACTGTGTTCCTAAGGCAGTGCATGAGAGGAAGCCAGCTCAGTGAAGCTTCCATTTCTGGGGTAGCAAGTCCTTCCATGGGGCCTTCCAGGGCCAGCCACACGGGTTTGATGTCTCCTCTCTCCCTCCATTGCAGGCCGGAGGAAGCTTCGACTGTTTGAATACCTTTTCCAATCTCTGTGCGATTCGGAGATGTCGTCTTGTATTCAGTGGGTCGACAAAACCAAAGGTGTCTTTCAGTTTGTATCAAAAAACAAAGAAAAGCTTGCTGAGCTATGGGGGAAAAGAAAAGGCAACAGAAAGCCCATGACTTACCAGAAGATGGCCAGAGCCCTGAGGAACTATGCCAGGACTGGGGAGATCACGAAAATCCGCAGAAAGCTGACCTACCAGTTCAGTGAAGCTGCTCTCCTGAGACTATCTCCATCTCACTTCAGGGGGAAAGACCTCTTCCACTCTCCTTATGACCAGCGTGATGAGGAATTTCTCAGCCCGAACCACTGGAACACAAACTACTCACACCAGTTACCAGAATTAAGTCACCCCAGCTTCTGATTGTAGTCTACCGCCCCTTGCCTTGCTAGCATCAAAAATGCCCCCCTTCCCCAGCTCCAGAATTTTTCCAAAGCAAACAGCTGCTCTCCAAATTCACAGACCCCATGCTCACGACACATCTAAGGAGGAGCCTGCACAGAACATGGTCAGACTTCTTCTCGTCCTGACAACATTTTAGGTCGTGTTTGCATTATGTTTCCATTGAAATGAAGCTGAAGATGTTTCAGAAATTTCAAGGTAGAAGTGCTCCAGGCCATTTACTGTTACAGGCATTTTTCCCACCAGTCTGGTCCCACAACCTCATCAGCCCCAAATAACACACAGACGCTATATTAGATATTAAGCTGTTGGCCAGTTACTAGCATTTCTATTAATCTAAGTGTTTCCACGTGGTCTTGGCTTACTGGAGAGTGTCAGGACCTCTTCCTCAAGTCTCAACATTTTGAATCTCCTACCTCTCCCTGAATCCTCCTTGCCTCTAGTCCCACCTATCTTGTTTTCCTATTGGCCAACAGGGCTTTATTCATTAACCAATAAGAAAAACATATTTACAGAATGACATCTTCCATCAATTTACTAATTTTTAATTAATGAATGAACAATTATATTTCAACCAATTGAAATTATAGGTTGAATGCCCTTTGCTATGAAAATACTTTTTATTCCAGAGTATGCCCGCTTGGATGATTATAGGATGATTTTGTTTGCTGACTACGCAGGTGGACTTGCTTGCTGGCTTTGAAAACTATAATATCTTTTTATAATATCCAATCTAATAAGCATTGGGCTATCACTGTGACTTTAATTTGTATTTTTATGATTATATGTGGCTTAGATCTTCAAGTATTGGTGTTAAAGGTGTGTGCTTGGTTTGGAGGTCATGTTGAGGAAATTTCTGCTCAACTCACAGGCATGAAATTTTATCTGTTCTAGTAGTTAGGTTTTTTTGTTGTTCCAGACAGGGTCTCACTTTGTAGCTCTGACTGGCCTGGAGCACACAAGGCTGGCTTAGAATTCAGACCCATCTTCTTGCATGTTAGCATTAAAGGTATGGGTTACACACAAGGCTAGTTTTTTATTTAAGCATTTAATTTTTTATTTCTGTGCTGGAATAGTTTTGGTAGTCAACTTGATTGGATTAAGGAACTCCTAGAGAGCTGAGCTTAATCCAGTTTTTACAGGGACTGAGGCAGGAAGCTGTTTAATTTTAACATTGACTTGATACACCTAGAGACACCTGGAAGAAAGCCTAAGCTGAGGAGTTATGTAGCTCAGGTTAGCACTGAGGCATTTTAGTGGGATTTCAGTGGAGGTTGTCTTGACTTTAAATTGACCCAGTCCACTGTGGGTGGCACAATTAATTCCCTAGGCTGAACCCTGAATTGTAAAAGTGAAGAAAGCTAAGCGCATCTCATGGGTGATAATATCTGAGCACTGTATCCAGGGAGTATGTATGTATGATGTGTGTTTCCTCTCCAGCTACTGTTAACGCTTGTGGAGATCTTTACTTCTTGAGTTTTGTAGGTTTCCTTTATTTGTTACATGTGCATTGGTGTTTTGCCTGCATGTATGACTGTGTGAGTGTGTAGGAATCCCTTGGAACTAGCCCCTCTCCAGCCCGTACTTCCTGAGTCTTTTTTATTTGTACAGTATTCTGCCTGAATGTTCACCTGTAGGCCAGAAGAGAGCACCACCATGTGGTTGCTGGGAATGGATTGAACTCAGGATGCTGGGAAGAGGAGACATGCTCTTAACCCCTGAGCCATCTCTGTAGCCCCACTTACTTACTGAGCCTTTTTTGTTTTGTTTTGTTTTTCGAGACAGGGTTTCTCTACTGTTTTGGAGTCCGACCTGGAACTCTGAGTCTTTGCATCTCTGAGTCTTTCTAGGTATGAAGCTAGGCCCATGGACAAGTATTCTTTTTGTTTGTTTGTTTGTTTGTTTTGAGACAGTTTCTCTACTGTTTTGGAGTCTGACCTGGAAATCTGAGTCTTTGCATCTCTGAGTCTTTCTAGGTATGAAGCTAGGCCCATGGACAAGTATTCTTTTTGTTTGTTTGTTTGTTTGTTTTGAGACAGTTTCTCTACTGTTTTGGAGTCTGACCTGGAACTCTGAGTCTTTGCATCTCTGAGTCTTTCCAGGTATGAACCTAGGCCCATGGACAAGTATTCTTTTTGTTTGTTTGTTTGTTTGTTTGTTTTGAGATGGTTTCTCTACTGTTTTGGAGTCTGACCTGGAAATCTGAGTCTTTGCATCTCTGAGTCTTTCTAGGTATGAACCTAGGCCCATGGACAAGTATTCTTTTTGTTTGTTTGTTTGTTTGTTTGTTTTGAGACGGTTTCTCTACTGTTTTGGAGTCTGACCTGGAAATCTGAGTCTTTGCATCTCTGAGTCTTTCTGGGTATGAACCTAGGCCCATGGACAAGTATTCTTTTTGTTTGTTTGTTTGTTTGTTTGTTTGTTTTGAGACGGTTTCTCTACTGTTTTGGAGTCTGACCTGGAAATCTGAGTCTTTGCATCTCTGAGTCTTTCTAGGTATGAACCTAGGCCCATGGACAAGTATTCTTTTTGTTTGTTTGTTTGTTTGTTTTGAGACAGTTTCTCTACTGTTTTGGAGTCTGACCTGGAACTCGCTCCTTAGACAAGGCTGGCCTTGAACTCAGAGATACGGCTGCCTCTGCCTCCCGAGTGCTGGGACTAAAGGCATACACCACCACCTGGTTCACTTAATGAGTCTTAATGAGTCTCTAACCCGAAGGGTCTATTTCAATTCAGAGAAAGTTGACAGGCAAGAGATCTTTTCCATTTATCTATATAAGCTTTAGTTACATTAGTCACGCTTCCATGGTTGTCCATAGATCCCAAAGAAGTAAATGATTGGTTAAACATAGTTAAGAATTCTAGGCTATTAGACTATTGTGAGTTTTCACCTTAATTTCTTTTTCAGAAATAACAGATGGGTGTGTGTGTGAGTGCACCCAAAGTTTATTTTGTATTAACTAGGTTTTTGCTGCTGTTGTTCTTAGAATCTCTTCTCCCTTTCTTAGATTTTTTAAAATTTAAATTAGAAACAACCTTATTTTGTGTATCAATCCCAGTTCCCTCTCCCTCCCATCCTCCCTGGAATCTTTAACAAGGAGCATCAATATGCTATTGGCACTAATAAGTTAGTACAGGCATGAAAAATAGTGTGAATCTTCCTCATAAAACTAAAAGTAAAATCACCATACAAGACCCAGCAATCCTGTTCTTGGATATGTTCCCAAGGTAGTTGATATCGGTGTACCCCAGACATGTCTACCTTCCCATGATCACTGTGATGGCATGTCCATGCTCACATAGTGGAATGCTCGCCTTCAGAAAAGAGACTACACAGGAAAGCAGAGAGGAATGGTTAGGGAAGAGAGGGGGGGCAGCACGAGGGAGGAGGAGGGACAGAAGGTGATGGAGTAGTGAATACAATCAAAGCAATGCCACATGTGAGACAGGGTCTCTGCACAGCCCTGTCCTGGGACTCACTATGTAGACCAGACTAGCTGCTGTATCTCACGCAGATTCCCCTGCCTCTGTAGCCTTTAACAGGCGTGTCCTACCACACCTGGTTCTTTGGATTGTGATCATTAGCACCCTGTTGGAGTGATCCATCCTTTTTCGAGACGTGGTTTCTTTGTCTAGCTTTGGAGTCTGTCCTAGAACAAATATGTGTAAACCAGGCTGGTCTCGAGCTCACAGAGATCCTCCTGCTTCTGCCTCCAAGTGCTGTGATTAAAGGCATCGCCACCACTGTGGCTTCGATGGTTAATGCTGATCACCACAGCTGTGATTCATGTTGACTGTCAAATTGAGTTATTCTGGAATCAATGTACCTCTGGGCATGTCTGTGAGGGTGTTTCTAGGAAAGATTAACTGGTGTGTGTGTGTGTGTGTAAGTGCAAAGATCCTCCCCTAAATAGCATCTTTGTTCGTCTGCCCTCACCTTTGCGGAAGCACGTGAATCTGCTGTGTAGTTGCCAGAATTCTGATTCTAGTGTTCCAGTGTGGACTGAAGACTTGTTTGCAAGGTTCTCCAATCTTCAGCATCCAGCCTCACGGGCTGGGCAGCTGCTGCCTCTTATTCTCAGCCTTTGGATGGCATGTAGACAATCACTGCTGGACTACTTGACTGTAAGACAGTCTAACAAACAGCCTTAGAAGATATATTCACTCTATCAGCTCTGTTTCCCTAGAGCTTTAACAGGAATCCATGAAAGTGTGATAATGAAACCCATTGCTTTGTGTAAGACACTCTAATAAAAATATTTGCAATGATGGTAAACTTCAGAATTTTGTTTTTTCCATATGGGGTTTCTCTGTATGGCCTTGGCTATACAGAAACAACAACAAAACAAATAAAACACCACTTCTTGCAACAGGGTTGCAAGGACTGCGTAGACCAGGCTAGCCTGAAATTCACAGTCTGCATGCTTCTGCCTCTCCAGGGCAAGGATCAAAGGTGTGAGACACCGTATCAGTGGCGTGTGAGGCTCGGGGTAGTAGAGGAACTCTGACATCTAGTGTAATCAAGCATCAAAATCACAGCAGGGGCCTTAACTAGGGGTTGGGGTGGTGTTGGCTAATGAGTAGAACCGTATTTAGAAACGTTCTGACGTTCTAGTCCTCCGTCAGATTAATAGTGACATTTTGTATGTGAATTGGCTCAGCTCTGCCAGAGGAAGCGGTTTGGTTCTCAGCACCCACCCACACAGCTCACGAACTGCCTGCAACTTGCATACAATGGCATATGTTCACAAAGACATACATGCACATATACAAAAATGCTTTGTCTATTTCAGAATAGATATCTTAAACAATGACATTTGAGGTGATGGAGATACAGTTGAAGGGGACTCCTGCACAACAGGGGCTCCCTTCCACACCCCGGCTTAGGCACAAACCACACCCAGAATCTGTTTTCACAGACATCTTTTAGTAACTGGGGACTCAGGCAGAAAAACAGCAGCAAACGACCTTGTAGATGGGAGAAAAGGGAAGAAGGCCCGCGTTAGAATGGGTTAATGTAGTGTGGTAAAGGAAATGGGGTGAGGGGGGAGGGGACAAGGGAAAGGGCAGGGGTATTTGTTCCAGAAGAGGACAAAGGCTGCCTCTGGGTAGAGAGGAGACAGACATGGCACATAGGCAAATTGTGGTTTACTAAGGTAAAATGGGAAAGTCGTGCTAGGATGAGGTGTTTAACTTTAATTGGGCACGTTAATTAGATGAGTCAAAGGGGGCTTTGATGGTTGGACCTTGGTGGTCAGCCTCAGGAGGAGGACGTGGCCACATAAGAGATAGTCCTTGGTGGCTAGCGCTAGGAATATACTCCAATGGTTTTTAGCAAGGCAGAGGGAATGGAGAAGGGCAAGGCTTGCCAGAATCACATGCTTGGGTGGGCTAGTGTCCCTGCAATAGCTATCCCAAAGTGGTTAGATACATCAAGCATACACAGTTACTAAGTACACATAAAAAATGTGGTCATCCTCAGCCTGTGGTTTCTCTGCACTTCCTCTCATGAGGTGTCATCTTGGGGTGCTAAGCGAAGATGGTGGCCCAAGGAAAAGGACACCGTGATGATGATAAATAATCGTTTGAAGATCCCAACTACTATAAACCATTTTAAAGTTCAATGTCTCAGGCTATTCTACAGGTCAGCCACAGGGAGGCGCTGCTGATGCGTTCTCCCTTCAACTCAGTCTAAGAACCAGATTTTTTACCCCCACCTTGCTCTGGTGAAGACAGTGATTAGCAAACACTACACTGAGGAAAGAAACTGAATGTGGGCAATTGAGACCGAGTGCTCTGGCTTATTCTCTAAATGGCATAGGGAACCCCCAGAAGGAGACGATTCCCTTCTTACCCCGTTTGGCAGGTCTTAACTGTGTTATCACAAAGCAGGGAAGTTTCTAACCTGCCTGACCCATCTTCAGGGCAGACTATGGAGCAGGGGTTCTCATCCTTCCTGACGCTGCAACCCTGACGCTGCTGACCCCACCCATGAAATTATTTTCCTTGCTACTTCCTAACTGTAGTTTTGCTACTATTACAAATCATAATGTAAATATCTGTTATGCAACCCAAAGGAGTCCTGACCCACAGGCCGAGAGCGGCTGCCTTGGAGGCCCTGCCGGCTGGAATTCTCTGACTTTCCTTCCCCTTTGTGCCCGCAAGAAAACTTTCCAGGATCCCTGAGACCATCGCACATCGGGTGGGGTGGGGGTGGGGCAGGGAATGACAACTACACAAAACAGACTTTGCCTAAAAGGAGACAGAAATGGATGCTAAGAAGAAAACCAGGGACAGGCCAGGCCAGCCTTTAGCTGTCCAACACATGCATTTCAAAAATGCCCAGACAAAAACGCCCAGGATGCTGCTGCTGTGGAAGTTACACACCCTACAGTCAGCATTTGAGAATGTAGGGTCCACCATAGGATAAGACAGGGGATGATTTTTCTCTCCTCCAAACTTGTATGGTACCTGTTGCCAGTATGAAAGCTAACCAGCTGTGAAGAAGGCTCCAGCTCAGGTCTAACTTGATTTCTCTGACCTGCAACCAAAGTGTGTGGTGTTTTTGGCAGTAGTTCTATTGTTCTAATGCACAGCCAAGAGCAATGGCAAAAGCCTGTATTATTGTTCAGGGGTGGGGTAGGCCCCTGACCATGGGCTCATAGGATGGTACCCTAGGCTTAGCACTGGGAATTTTGTCTAAAAACCTCTGGCTTCCGTGAGCAGCATTATCCAATAGAGCTCCTCCATTCAAGAGTGACAGTCTTTCTGGAATTGGATTACCACATTCATTACAATATTCCTCTATTCAAGACTGGTTGTCATACTGGGCTTTGATTACCATACTCACTATAATATTCCTCCATTCAAGAGTGAATGTCTTTCTGGGCCTAGTTTACCAAACTCATTATAATATTTTCTGGTTTCATTCATTTTCCTAAAAATTTCCTAATTTTATTCTTTTGTCTGTTTTTCCACTCTTTGTATTCTGATTTCATTTTGCATTTCAAGCACAGATCTCCCTCCCCCTCTCCTCCCCCCCACCCCATCTCCACTAGCCCATCCCCAGTCCATTCCTCCTCAGAGGTAAGGGCTCCATGAGGAGTCAACACAGTCTGGTACAATAGATTGGAGCAGGGCCTGGCCCCTCTCTCATGCATTAAGACTGAGCATGGCATCTCACCATAGGCAGTGTGCTCCAACAAGCGTTCTCATGGACCAGGTTTGCATCGTGGTCCTACTGCCAGGGGCCCCTCAGCTAGTCCAAGCTTCACACCTGTCTCCCACATATGGGGGTCCTAGTTCGGGCCCCTGGAGTCTCCGCAGTTGTAGGTCCAGAGTTCATGGGTTTGCATGAGCTTGGTTCAGCTGTCTCTGTAGATTTCTCCATTATGATCCTCACTCCCTTGCTCATATCTTCCCTCCTCCCTCTCCTTGCCTGGATTCCCGGAGCCTGGCCTGGTTCTTGGTTGTGGCGCAGTGTCTGGTTGCATCAATTCCTAGAGAGCTCTATGATGATTACAGGGGTAGGCCATGTCAGACATCCTCTCCACTATTGCTAGGAGTCTTAGTTGGGGTCCTCCTTGTGGATTCTTAGGAGTTACCCTAGTACCTAGTTTGTTTGTTTGTTTTGTTTGTTTTTGAGACAGGTCTTTCTGTGTAATTCTGGCTGGCCTAGAACTTGCTCTGTAGACCAGGCTGGCCTCAGTCTTGGAGATTCCCCTGCCTCTGCCTCCCTAGAGTGGGAATTAAAGATGCGAGCCACAGCAGCTTGGCCCCTCCTAACTTCATTTTTATTTTCTTCACAGTTGAATAAAACTTCATGTCTTACACTGAATTTTGAAATGGTAAATTTTCTTTGTTGTTACTAACTGAAATAATCAGCTCCAGCTTGACTTAGAGGAAACATTTTTGAAAGATTGCTTGAAGAATTTTTGAGATGGCTAGAACCAGCCAAAGTCCCAAATCACATCAAAAAACGTGGCCGATACATTATGTCACACTGTTACCTCTACATGACTCTTTGTTACCTCAGATGTCACTGAACAGAGCCTTATCAGGACAGTGTGACAGCTCCCATACATGGTTTGCTACTGTCCCTCCTCCAAAATCTGCTCATTCAAATTTTAGGAAGAGGGCTTCTGCTTGAATGAGACAAAGTCATGTGCTTGTACACTTGGAAAATGATTTGTCTCCTACCCAGACTCACAAGACCAAAAATCCCCCAAATATAGGGAATCTGAGGATGCTGGGAAGCATCAGCAGCAAAATAATGATGAAAGTTGACTGGAATTTTAACTACAGTAATGAGGATCAGGGCATGTGGGGTTAATTTTAAAGACCTTTGTTTCCATCTGGCTAATGTCCAAAAATTCTCTTTGTTCTTAATACTTCTGTGATCATAGATGGTTACTTAACTGTTCCTTGTCTTCCCAAGAAGGCAATTTTAGCATGGTACTTAAATCCTCCAAACCAAGTAAAACTGAAAGTTTTGGCTGTGAATTGGCTCTTGGGGATGGTACAAATATTATCTATCATCTGGCAACAGGTTCTTCCTTAGACAGATATTCCAGAATTCAGACTTGAAGGTCTCATGCCTGGATCCTATATTCCCAGAGCAGGTTAAATTGCTGTCAAGGGACCCACAGTTTCCTAAGAAGATGCTCACAATGTCTGTGTTCAGTTTTCCCGGTCCTCCATTCTAAGCTGGAGTGATTTGATCCAATTTGATCACATGGAATCTGAAAGTATATGAATAGTTACCTCTTGAGACAGAGGGCCTGTTTCATTTAGAAATTGTTGGACAGTTACCTTGTTCTCAAGCCTTTATTGACCCATGACTTGTGAGACCTGTGCCTCAAAATTCTAAACTTCTCAAGAGAGAAAGCTGTTGGGCTTTCCTTTGTGCACACTCATTTGTTCAAGTTTTCTCTTCTAGGCCAAAATAACCACTGTCCTTCTATTGAGCATTTGTGGGTCTGTTTTCTCTGTTGATCTCATTTCTTGATGTGTCTGCTTATTTATTTATTTATTTATTTATTTATTTATTTATTTATTTATTTGGCCAGGCATTGCAAATGTAAAATAGCAATTCTGGATGATGGTATTTCCTCCAAAAGAATTTATCTTCATTTCCACTAAAGGATAAATGTAACACAAATAAATAAATGACCCAGAGACTAATACTAGGGTTCAAGCTTCAAGCTGAATATTAGAAAAGCAAAGCAGTCAGGCACTAGCTTCTTACATCTACTTCAGGCTGGTCCTGTCCCCACAAGCTCTCATAAAACCTCAGACTGTAACCTTTCCTCAGCGTGGCTGGAGAATGAATGCCTCTATGAGGCCTGGCTTCTGTCGTATATACTTTCCCAATGTTGGGATTAAAAGTGTGAGCTATAATCCTCTTTTAGACTTATTCACTCTTGTGTAGATCTGGGTGACCTTGCACTCAGATATCTGTCTACCTCTTAATCCTAAATTCTAGGATTAAAGGTGTGTACCACCACCTCCTAGCTTCTGGCTGCTGGGATTAAATGTTGTGGCTGACTTTGATTTTCTGAATCCCCAGTCAAGTTTTAATAAATCACAAATAATATATCACTACAGACAAATTAGCAACAAACTACTTTAATACAACCAGAGATGGTTAATTCAAGACTGTGTTTCTCTGGTGTGTCCGGCTGGTCTCTGCAGTCCCACTATTTTAGGATTTATCAATTAATCACTGTTCTTCTGTCCTTGTTTTGCATCTGACCTTTTCTAACTATTAAGCAGGTTTCTACGTGCATTCATTATCTACTGCTTTCTTCGAAGTTAGGGGTGTAAACTGTATCTACGTCTATATTTTTTTGGTGTGTGTATCAAAACAGTAATTTTTTTCTTTGCCTCCTTTTGTAAATTGGCTGGTTTACACGAAGCCAGTGACATGATTTATTAATTCCACGTGAATATTCGTTTTTAAAAATATTCTATGTGATACTTATTGAATCACTAGGAGACCAAGTCTACCACAAGAAGGAGAGGCAAAGGACACAAGGCTGTTTGAAAGACATGGTGTCACAGTGTGTCTAAGTGCACAGTGCAGCTGAAAATACAACAGAGGCCACCGGTTCTGTGTACTTGCACATAGGAGTAGTTATGTCTTTAAACTTCTCTATGTCATTTCTTCCAAAGGCAAAACCCAACTCAGTGTTTATTTTTAGATGCATGTCTATGGAAGGCCTGCATGGTAGCAGGATGATGTAAAAACATTTTTTTGTAGAGCAAGAAGGTCCTCCCATGTCCTCTGAATGGCAGATGGGACTTGTGGATCGCCTCCTAAAAATCTCTCTGCTATCTTCTTTCCTCCAGGCAGAATGTCATACTCAGCTTATTTGACTTCAGTTGAGTGAGGTATGAAGATGCTTGTTTTGATTGGAATAAAGGAGAGCACTTTAAAATGTGTTTCTTTGATTTTTGTGTGGTTTCTGATAAAATAGATAAGCTTATCTGGGGGTCCTCTGTGGGAGTTGTAGGAGAAAGGAAATTCTAAGTGAATGAAACAGACAGAAAGGCTTTATCTAGAGAGTTACGGCATGGAAAAGGTAACTGGCAGAATATGATGGTGTGTGTGTGTGTGTGTGTGTGTGTGTGTGTGTGTGTGTGTTTTGCTGAGGATTAATTTCAAAATTCAAGATGTCACACATGCTAGACCCATGCCATGCCATTAAATTACACACTCATCCCAACTTTCCATCGTTTTCTTTAAAAAAAGGGATCTCCCATGTTGCCCAGACTGTATCCATCCTTATGGGTTCAAGTGATCCTCCTGCCTCAGCGTTCCAAGTAGCTGAGACTAAGGTACAGTTAAGCAGCAATGTGACCAGCTTTAAATCACGTCTACAACTGCGCTTGGTGGTGCAGGCTGCAATTTGTCAGTCAGGAGGAGGGGGCAGAGGATTACAAGTTCAAAACCTGCCTGGGAGACTCACACACACACACACACACACACACACACACACACACACACTATATGACTGTGTGATTGGAGGGGGTTAAATTTCCTCTCTAAATGTATATCAGACTTAAAGTAAAAAAAAAAGTTTCAGTTTGAACCTTTAACCCTGAATTTTCCAAAACACAACTTTTTGTTTTTGAGACAGGATTTCTGTATGTAGCTTTGGAGCCTGTCCTGGAACCTGATCTGTAGACCAGGCTGGCCTTGAACTCACAGAGATCCGCATGCCTCTGTTTGCCAAGTGCTGGGATTAAAGACATGCACCACCATAGCCTAGCTACACAAGGTATTTTTAATCACCTTGTTTAAAACAAAGTAATTGCAAGAATATTCCCTAACAAAAGTTTTCATAAAGATGAAGAAGGAGAGACAATGTGACTGGATTAAATGTGTCCGGCTTGAAGCTCGCTCTTCTCCTGACTCTTGTCCTCCTGGGGACTGGGTGAGACATCACCCTCCCTGTTGCCACTCTGGAAAGTTCATTTTGGTGGTTTGTTTAGGATGTGAGATTGCGTCATTCTGAGGACCCAGCTATGCAGTGCTGATGTAGCACGGGGCATCGTGGAGCTCTTATTGTGTGCCAGGCCCTGCTAAGGGCTTTTAGGACTTATCTTACTAAATCCACATAGCTACTTGGTGTGACACCAAAAGATATCTCGGGAGATCTTTTGTGACCACCAAATCTCCAGCAGGACCTTAAAATAAACATTCTAAGTCAAGAGCAAACCCGGCTTCAAGCACGGCTCCTCACATCCCTCTCCAACCAGCGCTGCCCCTAAGCCCTGGCTGTGTGGGCATCCTGGCACCGGCGAGCAGCAGTTATCCAGACCACAGATCCGGGAAGCCAGGGCCCGGAAGATTATGTAAGTTGTCCAAGGAGTCTTCAGCTAGGAAGAGGTAGACTTGAGATCCAAGACCAGGCTGTCTGACCAGATTGACTGGGCTTTAACCTGTATCTTATACTGAGAAAAAACTGGTTTGGACAGTTGGCCCAGGAAGGACCTTGGAAATGTTATTTACTAGGTACAAGTGTGTAGTCTTTTTTTTTTTTTTTTTTTTTTTTTTTCCTCCTTTGGTTTTGGTTTTTGAAGACAGGGTTTCTCTGTGTACCTCTGGCTGTCCTTGTTCTGTAGACCAGGCTCGCCTGGAACTCACAGAGATCCGCCTACCTCTGCCTCCCGTGCTGGGATTAAAGGAGAACCCAGCTTCTCCTACTTCTGCAATCACAAAATCATCCTGGCTCAGAAAGAAGCTGGCCTCGGCAGTGTGTGAAGCACCCAGTTTTGTTCAAGGAAATGTTTACACTAATATAGACAATCACTCCCATACAATTTGAATGTAACATTGTATAAATTGTCAGGGTTTGTAATGTAAATGAAAACTGCTGTTTGTTAAACACACTTACATTGAGGTTTGCTACTCCTCAAGCCCTGTCCTAAGTGAGACACAAGGCAGGCATGGTCCTGAAGTCACTGTGTTCAGTTTCCAAGAAGGAGACAGACATGGGAAGTAAACAAGTAGTTTAACAAGCCAACCAAAAATTGTAAGTGTCCTGCAGGGAATTAAAACTGGGGGATAGCAGAATGGGATGGCCTGTTTAATATGAATTGGCCAGCAAAGATGGCCTCTGCGCTGAGATCTGAAGGAGAGGCCTGCTGGAGGAAGAGCTGGGCCAGCAGTCTGGGAAATCCAGAGAGAAGGGGACAGGGAGGAGGGTGAGATGGTAAGAGGAAGATGAGACCAACAGAGAGGCCTTGGGCCATGGCTGCAAGTACATTTTCTTTTCATTGTTTTCAAATTCCATTTCCACTTATTTAATGTGTGTGTGTGCATGCTACAACACTGAAGATGACGTCAGAGGACAATATCCGGCACTCAGTTCTCTACTTCTGCCTTGTGGTTCCCAGGGAAGGTCCAGTCCACAGGCTTGGGGACAAGAGCCTTTACCCCTGAGCCCCTGAGCTGTGTCTCAGCCCGATTTGATAGTGAGGAAGGGTCTCACTACACAGCCCAGATGACCTTTGCTCCCAATCTTCCTGCCTTCAGTGACTTCCTAGTGCCAAGATTGCAGACGTGTGTCTGCACGTCTAGTCCAGGAGTATAATTTTACCAGAAGAATTTGAAGAAAAACGTGAAGACCACTGACTGACAGATTTTAAAGAGGGCGGTCATGGGCAGGGAGATGGCTCAATCTATAAAGTGCTTGCCTTTCCAGAAAACTGTCCAGATTTTTAACCTCTTTCTAGGGGGCCAGTTCTTTTAAAGTTCCATCTGCAAGTTCAGCAACAAAAATAGAAGCCCGGGGCACTGGCGCCTGAGCCATAACTCATGTCAGGGCACATCCTGCTGCTGAGTGCCGCTGTTTTTCCACTGTGAAACATTGCTGGGACCAGATTCTCAAAATAGCGCTCTGACTCCGGAGCGTGCCAGCATCTCACTGGAGTTATCTGGTCCTCCCAAGAGACCAGCAAGAATTCTCGGCTCTGGGAGCCTTGGAGTATCTCCACCCCGGTGCCAGGCCAGACTTAGCCATCAAGGCATAACGTCAGGGAGCCGCAGGCAGTTGGACCCATGGGGTAGCAAGTGGGAATGTAGACACAGGGGCCGGCCAGCTCCTTGTCTCCACGCGGGGCCGGAGACCCTGGCATTATATACAGGAGCACTCTGGCTTCGGAGTGCAAGGTCAAGACTATGGTTTTGTGGTTCTGCAAAGCCGGCCTTTGCCACCTTCTGCGTTATGCTTACTCCTACTTAGAATTTACCGAATGGGCCGCGCGTCGTGCCCTGCGCTGCCCAGACTAGCGAACAATACAGTCAGAATGGCTAAAGGTGACCCCAAGAAACCAAAGGGCAAGATGTCTGCTTATGCCTTCTTCGTGCAGACATGCAGGGAAGAACATAAGAAGAAAAACCCAGAGGTCCCAGTCAATTTTGCAGAGTTTTCCAAGAAGTGCTCTGAGAGGTGGAAGACAATGTCCAGTAAGGAAAAATCGAAGTTTGATGAAATGGCAAAGGCGGATAAAGTCCGCTATGATCGGGAAATGAAAGATTATGGACCAGCTAAAGGAGGCAAGAAAAAGAAGGATCCCAATGCCCCCAAAAGACCACCGTCTGGATTTTTCTTATTCTGCTCCGAATTCCGCCCCAAGATCAAATCCACAAACCCTGGCATCTCCATTGGAGATGTGGCAAAAAAGCTGGGTGAGATGTGGAATAACTTAAGTGACAGTGAAAAGCAGCCTTACATTACCAAGGCCGCAAAGCTGAAGGAGAAGTATGAGAAGGATGTTGCTGACTATAAGTCTAAAGGAAAGTTTGATGGCGCCAAGGGTCCTGCTAAAGTTGCCCGGAAAAAGGTGGAAGAGGAAGAGGAGGAGGAGGAAGAGGAAGAAGAGGAGGAGGAAGAAGAGGAAGATGAATAAAACCTCTGTCTCCTTGTGAATACATTAGAGTAGGAGAGCGCCGTGATTGACACATCTCGTATTTGAGCCGTGTCTATTGCCCTTGTTAGGTTTAATTACAAAATTTGATCACGATCATATTGTAGTTTCTCAAAGTGTCAGTGGTTTACATGAAGTGGCCGTGGGTGTGCGGAGCGCCCTGAAACTGTATCAAAGTTGTACATAGCTCCAAACATTTTTAAAAAGAAAAGGCACTCTCGTGTTCTCCTCACTCTGTGCACTTTGCTGTTGGTGTGACAAGGCATTTGAAGATGTTCCTGGAATTTTGTTTTCAACTCGTAAGGTAGTGTTAACTATATGGTTGGTTATTGGCTAGAAATCCTGAGTTGTCAACTGTACATATCTATAGTTTGTAAAGAAAACAAACAACCCAGACAGATTCTTGATGCTCCTTGTTTGACGTGGAGGCTGTGAGGGGAAGATGCCTTTGGAGGAGGCCGTAGCTCAGGGCGTGCACTGTGAGGCTGGACCTGTTGATACTGCGGTGGGCATCCATTTAGCTTCAGGTTGTCTTGTTTTTGTATATAGTGGCATAGCATTCTGCTGACATTCTTAGTTGTGGAAAAGGGGGGAGGGGTCAGCTGGCATGAGAAGTGTTTGGATTTTTCTTCAGTTAAGTGCCGTAGATTTAAAACCGTTTTTAAACAAACTGTAGAACTCATCACTGTCAGCAAAGCAAAGAACTACTGCATCAATGAAAGTTCAAGAACCCTCTGTACCTAAACGCAATTTGCAACATTCTGTTATTTTTTGTATGTTTAGAATGCTGAAATGTTTTTGAAGTTAAATAAACAGTATTACATTTTTAAAAAAAAAAAAAAAAAAAAAAAAAAAAAGAATTTACCGAATGGGTTTAGGGAGCAAACAGCATTTTCAATACTCTGGCATTTACTAGATAGTACAACCTAGAAATAGTGATTGTACACCAGAATCCAACAAACTGGAATCAGTACTCCCAACACTTAAATCCATGAGACCTTGCCCGAGACTCTCAAACACTTGCAGAATAAGTTTGTTAAATGTCTGTGGTCTCGTTTTCCCGACTGGAAAGGACTGCGGCTCCCTAGAAAGCTGTTACAAAGACAATGAGCATATTAAAGATATATAAGTTAGCACAACCACATTTTATTTTTCTTCACAGAAGAAAAAAAAAAAAAAGACCTCCCAATGTTTCTTACTCTGATTCTTACCACCCCCTTGCCAGATTTATCTGTTCAGTAAATAAGCATCACATGGGCACAGCAGTAAGTACTGAAGAAAAACCTTGAGTAAGATATTATCCAGGGCCACAATCTAGAACAGTTGTTCTCAACCTGTGGGTCATGACCTCTTCCGGGGTTGACAGCCCTTCACAGGGATGACCTAAGACCATTGGAAAACACGGATATTTACATTACAATTCACAACAGTAGCAAAATCGCAGTTAGGAAGTAGCAACGAAAATAACTTTTTGGTCTGGGGGGGGCAGCTCAGCATGAGAAACTGTGAAAGGGTAGTAGCAGCATTAGGAAGGGTGGGAACCACTGGTCTAGGGCTGTCTGTGAGGAACTGTGTTAACTAAGGGCTGCAGCGTCAGGAAGGGTGATAACCACTTCTCTAGAAAGATCCATCTGCTCAGTCCATTCGATGTGTACACATGCTTCAATGCCTGGGAATCAGTACCACCTACTCATGGCCATCCCCATTATCCTGAGCTTGAAGGACACAAGACACAAATCCAGGGCTCCCCCTGAATCTACGCTCAACTCTGAAGCTTTTGTTTGATGTCAGAGTAACCCTGTAGACCCGTGAAAGATAATGAACAGGCTGAGCCATTCCTTGTGAAAACGAGAGTGGACGAGAGCATCCCACCTTGGCCAGGTGTCCCTGGTGTTTCTTGGTCTCTTCCTACATCTGCATCATCAGAGCAGTCCACCTGTCATTTCCTACGATGAGCTTCTTCCTAGCGGGGGCCTTTGAACATGCCAGCCTCTTGGTCTAGGATGCCGTCTTCCAGGCCCTTTGGATGATAGGCTCCTCCCCTTCCTTCTGCATCAGGCAAAGGCCATATTTCCAGAGATGTCCCCTGATGACTGCAGTCACTGTTCCCTGCTGCAGTGCCCTGTTAGCTGCTTTCACAACCTGCATCTTATTTCTGTGCTCACTTGCCACTTGACTCTCCCTCAACAACATGAGAAGACAGTCTGTATCTTACCAGAAAATAGAGAGCTAGTTGGGCATGGCGACACACACCTTGAATCCCAGTACTCTGGAGGGAGAGGCAGGAGGATCCCTGAATCAAGGCAGCCTGTCTACAAAGTGAGTTCTTGGAAAGCCAAGGCTACACAGAGAAACCCTCCCTCGATAAACAAAACACAAACAACACTCCCCCCAAATAAACAAACAAACAAGAAGACTACAGGAAAGAGAGGGGCCAGAGAGTTGCCTGAGTGACTAATGGCACTCTGCTATGATCTCATTTGATAGGAGGAGCTCTGGACCCTGTGTAAGGGTTAGTGCACATCTGTTAAGGATTAGTAATAGTGCATGCTATATGTTTGGAGCTGGAGCTCCAAAGCCTTGTGTGTGCTAAGCAATTACTCTTCCACAACGCTACCTCATCAAACAGTTTGTTAATTTCACCCAAAAATTTTTTTGACACACCACCTAATTCAAAGATGTATGCCCACATGTACCTTGTGCTGGGTATTTAGAGACTACAATGTCACACCACGTCACAGCAGTTAGGTCTCAGGCGGATGGGGTCCCAATGGGAGCTGCTTATTCAGACCTCCAATTTTGAACAAGTTTCCAGGCATTGCTGATGCTGGGGAATTGCATTCAGATCCCAACAACACCTCTCTGGCCTCAGTTTCTTTTCTTACTCTCTCTCTCTCTTTTTTTTTTTTTTTCTTTTAGATTGTATTTATTTATTTTGTAGTGTTCTGTCTGCATTGTGTCTGAATACCAGAGGAGGGCACCAGATCTCATTATAGATGGTTGTGAGCCACCATGTGGTTGTTAGGAATTGAACTCAGAACCTCTGGAAGAGCAGACAGTCCTCTTAACCTCTGAGCTCTCTCTCTCTCTCTCTCTCTCTCTCTCTCTCTCTCTCTCTCTCTCTCTCTCTCTCTCCAGCCCCTGAACTCAGTTTCTACACCTGAAATGGGGTGGGGGTGGGGTTAAGAAGTTTCAATGAGGCCTCATCTCTGGTCATTGTTTTTAAAGTGTGGATTACTATTTTGCAATAAAAGGAATTCCCAGCAGCACTAGCTGATGAAACAGGCTGGGCTTCTAGGGGTGTTTTATACTGTGCCTTGCCATCTGGCGACTGCTAAGTACTTTTAAACACTATTGCAGCTCTTGAGCATTTAAAATTTGCTACATATTATTCGGTCTCCAATAGGCAAATAAATAAACAACAAACAAACAAGGCTGGCACAAATGAATCTTTTTATACGAACAAAGTTTAATCTTTATGCGTTGTGTATTGCATCGTGGGTGTTTGCCTGCATGTGTGTTGTGCTCACCAATGCCAGAAGAGGGTGCTAGATCCCCTGGAGCTAGATTTAAGGTGATTGTCAGACTCCTATCATGAAGCCAAACTCAGGTTCTCTGCAAGGTCAGCAAGCACTCTTAACTGTGGAATTATCTCTCCAGGCCCTCAGACAAAAGAAAAAAAATTATTATTACTTTTTTTTTAAAATAGTTTTTTTATATATTCTGATTTTTGTTTTTCCTCCCCCAACTTCTCCCAGATCCTCCTAGTCTCTCCTCCCCACCCAGCCAAATCCAAACTCTCTCTCTCTCTGTGTGTTTCTCTCAGGAAAAGTCATTAAAATAAGCAAATACATTAATTAATTAATTAATTAATTAAATAAGGTAAAATAAAATCAAACAAACCAGAATAGGACAAAACAAACAGAAGAAAAGGAGCCAAAGGAAAAGCACAAGAAACACAGAGACATGTTATGAGTAAGGTTTTTCCCTGCGGGCCTGGGCCCCACCATGCCAGCCCCAAATAACACACAGAGACACTGTATTAGACATAAAGCTGTTGGCCTGGTACTAGTGTTTCTTATCGGCTAGCTCTGTCTTAAATACTAACTCATTTCTATTAACCTAAGTGTTTCCACCTGGTCTCATCTTACCCGAGAGAGGGGCTCACGTTCTACTCTCTGTCCTCCATCTTGAATCTCCTCCTTCCTACTTCCTCTCTCCTCCTTGTCTCCTAGTCCCGCCCATCTTGCGTTCCTATTGGCCAACAGTGCTTTATTCATTAACCAACAAGAGAAACATATTTACAGAATGACATCTCCCATCAAAGACACACACACAGAAAACCCACATAAACAAAATCGGAAACCGTGGTATATAGACAGAAGACTGGTAAGGGTTAAAAATATGCCCAGACAAAGCATTATGACACATAAACTTCCAATAATACCATTGAATTCACCAAATTAAAACAAAAACAAAACTAAATTGTCACAGTACTTTTCCCAGGGCAATATGAATGAAGTCGTATCCATCCTAGGTAAGGCATCAGTGACTCACCAAAGAAATAATTCTGTCTAGTTCCAATCAGTGAAGCAATGAGCATATTCGACTTATAGGAGCATGAGTGACAGTTTACTTACAGGAGTGTGGGTAATGGAGAACAGTCCCACCACTGAGAAGTCCCGCTCTATTCTGAATAATGACCCAATGGAAGCTGTATCATGGGTTCCTATCTTCAGTTTCCTTCCATGTCCTGTATCCAGCAGTTCCCAACCCAACCAAGACGATATGCAGCTAGGGAGTATGGAAGGGTGACAGATGGAACCCCAGCTAAGGCTATAATGACCCTCTACTAGGGAATGTTAATAGTCTCACCACCGTCACAGCGGACCTAGCCATCACTGCTCTGTTTTTTAATTGTCATGAGTTATCCATATTCCATGTTGGCAACGGAATAGCCATGTTATGCCTGGAATAAAAAGCTACACTACCATAGCAATGAATACAAAAAATATTAATGACACATTTTATTTATTTTATATTATGCTTTTAAAATCTGCTTTAAAATATAACATGTGTCCACGGTGACTGGCCACAGTTGAAGTGTTCCGCACCATCATGGGTTAGTGGGTGCTGTGCTGGTGTGATCTCTGCAGCCAGAAGCCCTAAGGGAAATCACACCATTTCTCAGTGCTGCAGGTTTCGAGACTATAAACTAGATCAAACTCATTTAGAGCAGTGATGGAATTAAGGAGATCGTTGCCTGCTTCTGGGTTGGTGCTCAGTGTTAGCTCTTAACGATCATCACCAAAAAGTTACTGCCATGTTTCTAATGAGCAAAGCAACCTTCTGTTAGGTTCTAATCTGGGATTTCTGCACCACAACTGCATGTCTCAGTACATTCATTTTCCACGACAGCTCTCCCACCTGCCTTCAAGCTTGCCAGGGAGAGCTGGGGTTTGGGTCTGGCTCTTGCAAAGCTGAGCAACATGTATGTAACCCGACACACTTCTTTACACTGTTAGGTCTGCAAATAGATTCTTCTTGAATTTTCCAAACAAGTGGTATCATATTTTTTTTAATTAGGATATAAGATTAGGTTCAGCTATTAATTTTTTTAGCTTGCTTTTTGGTGATCTCTGAAGGGATTAAAACCATACTTCATTAGAGTAAGAAAATAGTATTTGTCTTCAAACAGTGGCTTATAGGCACAAACCCACATTAGCTTCATAGGATCTAGTTGATGGCCCAGGAGCTAGGCTATATAAATTGTTCCCTGGGAAACTCATGCAACAGCTTTTGGACAGTGCTGTAACTCATTGTGTGAGTCCACTTAAAATACATACCTTGGGGGTGGAGAGAGGGTCAGGGTTAAGAATACTCACTGGCTGTTCTTCCAGAGGACCCGGGTTTAAGTCCAAGTCCTCACATAGTGGCTCACACTGTCTGTAACTCCAACTTCAGGGGGTTTGATCTCTTTGCTTTCACAAGCACCAGGCACCAAGCATGCATATGGTACACAGATATACGTACAGGCAAAATACCCATATGTGTAAAATAAAATTAGTTAAAAATATTTTTAAATGTGTTCCCACATTTCTAATTATTTAATTTATGCATGTTATTACTAACTCATTAAGTTATTATTATTATTATCATTATTATTATTATTATTATTTTCGAGACAGGGTTTCTCTGTATTGCTTTGGAGCTTGTCCTGGAACTAGCTCTTGTAGACCAGGCTGGTCTCGAACTCACAGAGATCCGCCTACCTTTGCCTCCCTAGTGCTGAGATTAAAGGAGTGTGCCACCACCACCCAGCTCCTAACTCATTAAATTAGACTGTTGGGGCTGGACAGTTCTGTGGGTAAAGTGCTTGTGTAAGCCTAAGAACTCAAGTTCCCATCACCAGCACCCAGAATGCCATTTGAAGGTGGTTCATGGGCACAGAGCTAGTCCATATCTGACACGCTTTAAGACCCAAATGTTTGCCCAGTGGGCAACACACCAAAGGCGGCTCTGAGTTTTTCACTTTGATGGTTGCTTCAAGGTAGGATTTTACAAATCCATTTGCTGCCAGCTTAATCATAGAGGCAGCCTCATGGGCTTTGGGAAGGCAAGCCAATTCACAAATTCCTTTAGCCCCTTCCGAATCCATTTTCTCTTCCTGCCTCAGGTCCCTGACTCCAGGTCTAATCCTTTCTCGTTACTACTCTAAAGTCAGCAGAGACCAGAGGCAGCTCAGACCAAACTGAAATTAATTTTGAAGTAAGAGATTATCCCAGCTGAAGTTGAGGCGGCCCCGGCCCATTCCCGTCAGCAGCTGGTGCTGGTTTTTTGTTTTTTTTTTTTTTCATGTGTACATAAAAGTATTCTTCAGAAATGTCAGCCCTACAAATCTGGGGGCAGGACATAAGGTAGAATTAACCAATCAGAAAAAGGACATAAGGTAGAATTATCCAATCGGGAGATATTTTTCATGCCACCTCAAAGAAAGTGACAGATGCCGGACAGCTGCAGCTGTCCCAGGCCTCCTGATGGGATTGCTTCTATGACTCAGAGGTCTGTTTATGCCAGAGAATGCTTCCAGTGCAACCCTACCCCAGAGGTGTCCCAGGAGACAACAGTTTGGAGGAAAGAGTAGGAAAGAAAGTCCTTGGGCAGATAGAGTCCACAAGGTGGGAAACGCGGCCTGCGCAGGCAGCGGGGTCAGGCCCAGCCAGCATCATGAATGAGCAGTAGTCAGTTAACTCACCTACCCTTTCAACCACTGCTTGTTGTGAATCCAGTGCTAGCTATGCTGGCCTAGGTGCTGGAGAAACGCAGACTAGTTATCAAGACCGCTGGCCAGTCGAGTGGAAAAGGAGAGTCCAGGGCCGCCTCTTGAAAGTTATGAAGAATTTTAAGATGGTGAAGGCAGAGGATGAGAGGCTTGTAGCCCTGTGAGCTGAACCCTGGCTCGCTGCAGTCTGTGTTAGTGAAGATGGTTTAGCTGTTGACCTCCCATGAGAAGAGGTCTTGTTCTCAGACAGCCAGGGTTCTGAGGACAAATCCCAGACTGTGCCCGCTGATCTGGGGTCACGGCTATGACAAGAGCTGTCAGAGAAGGCAAGCACAGCACTGTGAATGCCCATGGGTGACAAAGAGGAACGTTAGTCAAGGAGGAGGCTGGAAAGATTGCCCTGGGTGAGCGGGAGGGTCACACGCACACACACACACACTACATGCACACACATCACACACACGCACACACATACCACACACGCACACACACCACACACACCACACACGCACACACACCACACACACATCACACACACTACACGCACACACACCACACACACATGCACACACATACCACACCACACACACATCACACACACATACACACTCACACATACACACACACACACAGCACACCACACATACACACACATACACACACACCACACACATACCACACCACACACACACACACACCACACATACCACACACACACGCACACACATACACACACACACACACATACACACCACACACACACGCACACACACGATGGGAAAGAGAAAGGAGACGGGGAAGGAGATGTTCACCACACGCCGTTCTGTCTGTTGTTTCAGTTCCAAGACACAGCAGATCTGTCATGGTCTTCACAGTGCTGTTCCTCTGCCTGGAACACCGTGTTCCAGTCTCTCCAACAAGTGTGGCCTTTTCACTTTTTTTTCCTGCTCTCCCCTCTCTCCCTCTCCCCCTCTCTCTCCCTCTGTCTCTCTTTCTCTCTCTCTCTCTCTTTCCCTGTCCTCTCTCTCCCTCTGTCCCTCTCTCTCTCCCCCTCTCTTTCTCTCTTTCTCTCCCCCCTCTCTCCATCTCTCTCCCCCTCTGTCTCTCTCTCTCTTCCTCTCTCTCTTTCTCTCTCTCTCTTTTTCTCTCTCTCGTTCTCTCTCTCTTTTTCTCTCTTTCTTTCCCTGTCTCTCTCTCTCTCCCTCTGTCTTCCTCTGTCTCTCTCTTTCTCTCCCCCCTCTCTTTCTCTCTCTCTCCATCTCTCTCCCCCTCTGTCTCTCTCTCTCTCCCCCTCTGTCTCTCTCTCTTTCTTGCTTGCCTTTTGACTCTTGTTCTTTCTTCATATCTCTCTTTAAGTTATTCCTATATCTTTCAGGCAACAGGAAGTGGTCTCGGTGTCTCACTGAGGGAAGCTTGAGCAAAAGAGACCTCAAAGCCGCAGAGACACACTTCCTTCAACAAGGCCACACCTCCTAATAATGCCACTCCCTTTAAAATTATGGGGGCCAATCACATTCAAACCACCGCAGTCAGTAACAGTCCGGAGCCTCACACTGGACTGGCTGGTTCCCAGGGATGAGAACCAGAAGGCTCAGCTACCCAGGGAGAGAAAAGTAGATCTGCGAGAGGAGAGGAGAGCTCACTGTATGGGAGGGAGGGGGGTATAGAATAATAGGGCTTAGTAAGGACAAAATCAAAGGATGAGCAACATAACTCACAATATAGTCCTTTCCATCTGAAATGAGCACTTTTTTTTCATTTCTTATTTCATTTTACATTGCAACCACAATTCTCTCTCCCTCCCCCTCCCCCCAGTCAATGCGGAAATAAGTACTTTTAGACAGATAAATTTGTAAAAATTATTTCATCCCTTATAAATTATTATCACTCTATACATTTCTAAATAAGTACTTTTATTTTAAAAATGGATTCCTTAGGTACAAAATCCCCCCAATTTAATAAATATTATAAATGTTAAGAAGTTCTTCAACCTCATTAGTAACTAGGGAAATCCGTGGCAAAATGATGTCACATTTTGAGAAAGCCACCTGTGCCCAACTACCATGCCGTCCATCCCTGTCATTTAGAGGAGGGATGCTGGAAAGTGATAAATCAGAGTGTTAATATCTGGGGCCTACAAGAATGTGGGGGACACATATGGCCATGTGCTGCCATTGGGAATATCAGATACTGTAACTCTGGGGAAAAGAAATGTCGGATGGTGGTGGATACTTCAGCAGGTAAAGGCAGGCAGATCTCTGTGAGTTCAAGGCCAGCCTGGCCTACAAAGTGAGTTCCAGGACAGCCAGGGCTGTTACCAGAGAAACCCTGTTTCAAAAACAAACAAAAAAACCAACAATAACAAAAAACCAAATTAAAAAAAATAAAAGAAATGTTTAAGTATGCATTAAGATTAAAATCACAATATCCTCTTGCCTAAGAATTAGTATTTCTTTGTCCTGGTGAAACATTGACCAGCACAGCTTGAGAAGACAAGGGTTTGTTTGGCTCACAGGTTAGTCCATCATTAAAGAAAGTCAAGGCAGGAACTGAAGCCTAGAGCATGGAGGATGCTGTGCACTAGCTTGCTCTTCATGGCTTACTCAGCCTGCTTTCTTATACACCCCAGGACCATCTGGTCAGCGGTAGATTCACCCATAGTAGTCTAAGCCCTCCCACATCAGTCGTCAATCAAGAAAATCCCCTACAGATGTGCCCATGCCCTCTCGGAGGAAGCAACTCCTCAAATGAGAGTCCCTCTTTCCAGGTGACTGGTTTGTGCCAAAGCCATCACACACACTCCCGAATCCGCGGATCACAGAGGGTACGTGATGGTTATTCTTGCTTGTCAACTCTAGTGCATCTGGAATTACCTAAAGCCCCCAATGCAGAGCAATCTTAGGAGAGATGTTTTGCTTAATTTGAAGTGGGAAGATCCACTTCTAATCCAGGCCTTTGAGGTAGGAAGGCATGCCTTTGATCCAGATCCTTTGAGCTGGGAAAACTCACATCTAATCTGGGCCTTGCCTTCTGCTGGAACCCTCAAAAAGGACATGGAAGAAGGAGGTGTTTGCCCTTTGCCTGCTTGCTCTTCCTCTAGTTCATTCCTTCCCTGATGTTAGAGTCCACCTCTTCAGAATCCCAGCACATACAGAAGACCAGCTGGGACATCCAGCCTTGTGGACTGAATAACTACTGGATTCATGGATCTTCTGTTCATAGGCAGCCATTGTTGGATTAGCTAGACAGCAGCCTTTAATCACACACACACACACACACAGAGAGAGAGAGAGAGAGAGAGAGAGAGAGACAGAGAGAGACAGAGAGAGACAGAGAGACGGGGGAGAGGAGAGAGAATTTCATTCTACAAGTTGTGCTACAAGTTGTGTTACTTAGAAAGCCCTAACTAATAAGAAATATTTATACACATATGTTGTAGGATATGATTTTAAGATGTGTTACATTTGTTTAAGCTATGGAACATTTGTTTAATGATGCAAAGATGTGCTGCATTTTTTTATGTTACATTTGTTTAACTCTGTAAAGCTGTGTTACTGGGCCTGTCTAAAACACCTGATTGGTCTAATGAAGAGCTGAGCAGCCAATAGCAAGGCAGGAGAAAGGATAGGCAGGGCTGGCAGGCAGAGAAAATAAATAGGAGAAAAAGAGATGAAAAAGAGAAATTAAGGAACAAGAAAAGAAGCCACACAACTAGCCACGGAGTAATAATGAATGCAAAATTATAGAAATAAGAAGAAAAAGTAGATGGGATAATTTAAGCTTAGAAAAGCTGGTTAGAAATAAGCCAAGCTAAGGCCTGGCATCTAGAAGTAATAATAAGTCTCTATGTGTTATTTATTTTGGGGTGGTGAGCCCCCCAAAAGTAAACAGTAAAACTAACCAACTACACAAATATGTTCATTTTTTAATTTTTTACCATTTAGAAGAAGTGTTTTGTTGGTTGTCTTTGCCAGTAGAACAGCTTTATAGTTAGGATACTTCTCTCAAACACATGCCCGAGAGTGACAAATGGCAATGTACTGGTTCAACTTCCTTCAGTGTCTTTCATGGACTTCTCAAAGGCTAATGAAGATTTCCTCCATACCCTAATTCTCCAGGGCAGGTGGATAATCTCGTTATGTATAGGCAGAATTCCAATGGAGTCCCAACCAACTAAATAATCAGCAAGGGTACCTTGAGGAACTTCCAGAGAGATAGTCTTATTCATTCTTGTAGCTCGAGACTGGTTCCTTCAGTCAGGGGCTAACTCTCTGCTGGGGTATCTCATGGCCTTAGGCCTGGTAATAAGAGCCCAGGCTCACTACAATAAGATCTGAGACTACAGCCTCCCACACTACAACCACAGCCATGACTACAACCACAGCCATGACTACAGCCTTACACTACAGCCACAGCCATGACTACAGCCTCACACTACAGTCACAGCCATGACTACAGCCTCACACTACAGTCACAGTCACAGCCATGACTATAGCCTCCCACATTACAGTCACAGCCATGACTACAGCCTCACACTACAGCCATAGCCATGACTACAGCCTCACACTACAGTCACAGCCATGACTACAGCCTCACACTACAGCCACAGCCATGGCTACAGCCTCACACTACAGCCACAACCACGACTACAGCCTCACACTACAGTCACAGCCATGACTACAGCCTCCCACACTACAGCCACAACTACAGCCTCACACTACAGCCACAGCCATGACTACAGCCTCCCACTACAGTCACAGCCATGACTACAGCCTCCCACTACAGTCACAGCCATGACTACAGCCTCCCACTACAGTCACAGCCATGACTACAGCCTTACACTACAGCCACAGCCATGACTACAGCCTCACACTACAGCCACAGCCATGACTACAGCCTCACACTACAGTCACAGCCATGACTACAGCCTCACACTACAGTCACAACCAGGACTACAGCCTCACACTACAGTCACAACCAGGACTACAGCCTCCCACACTACAGCCACAACTACAGCCTCACACTACAGCCACAGCCTTGACTACAGCCTCCCACACTACAGTCACAGCCATGACTACAGCCTCCCACACTACAGTCACAGCCATGACTACAGCCTCCCACTACAGCCACAACCAGGACTACAGCCTCCCACACTACAGCCACAGCCTTGACTACAGCCTCCCACACTACAGTCACAGCCATGACTACAGCCTCCCACACTACAGCCACAGCCACAGCCATGACTACAGCCTCCCACATTACAGTCACAGCCATGACTACAGCCTCACACTACAGTCACAGCCATGACTACAGCCTCACACTACAGTCACAACCAGGACTACAGCCTCACACTATAGTCACAGCCATGACTACAGCCTCCCACTACAGTCACAACCACGACTACAGCCTCCCACACTACAGCCACATGCATCAGCTACTGCCTTGCCCTAAGTGCTCTGGAGTCTGGTGGGCTGTTGGCATTTCTCTGCTGAAGGAGGCTGTGGCTGTTTGTGAAGGTGTTGCCTCCCTGCGGCTGAATGCAAGCCAACCAGACTGACAGAAAGGAACGCCCCTTAACTGAGCCCACAATTTCATTCCCACTTGCACCCAAAAATCAAAGCTCCAGATAGCAAATTGAAAGTCTTAAAAATAAATAGGTCCACGTGTCTGGCTTGATTTTATAACAAATATTTTAGACTGGAGAGCTGAAATAATACATACCCGTGTTTTCATAGTTCTGGAGGCCGGGAAGCCTGAGATCACGATGCAGGACACATGTCTGCTGGGGTCTACACACAGCCATCTTCTGGTGCTGTGTGACCACATGACAGAGAGCAGAGAAGGAGAAAGCTCTCAGTGTGTGTGAGCCTCATCCCATTACAATGCTACTCGACACCAGCAACAGCCAGGCTGACTTTCTCCTGTGCTCTAACCCTTATTTCCATGAAGGGAACACCGGTCCCCTGAATCCCCCTCCCCCCCAAAATCTTCCTGATCCGTACCTAAGGATACAACACCCATATGCAGAGAAGGGCATGGGGTCCCTAAGTACCTGTGTCTTCCTGGAGTTACATTTAAAGAAGCAGAAGTCGAGCCCCCACCCCAAATTCCCACACACTTGCAAAGGGTTTTCAAGAGAGCCCCAAAACACCTACCCCAGCAACAGTTTTTAACCCCTCCACTCCCACCCGCTCCACCCCGCCCCCTAACCCTCCCCCACCCACTTTAACTCACCTCCTCTGCAGTCCACATTCAGCTGCAAGCCTTTCCCAGTCTGCCATTCAGTCCCCCAAAGCTTGTTCCTCCTAACCCCCAGCCACCTCTGTCACCTAGCTTTTCTTCCCGAAGCAAGACACCTCCCTCTTGAGGGCTTTGAGAGGAGGGAGAATTCCCTTTGGCAGAGAAGAGAGGAAGATAAAACTGTAGGTACTCACATGCTTCCCCCCCACACACACCGTTATTTTCCTCATCACAAGAATGTTTGATGACAGTAGGAAAAAAAAAAAAACGTGTCAGATCAAATGTAAGAAGAGACACCGTGTGAAGAGTGGAGAGACAGTGACGTCAGGGACAGGGTGGAGAGATGGCACAACAACCTCACTGTAACTTAAAATACCATCTCTGTTTGTGTCACTGTGGGAAGCCATTGCCTTGCGAGAATTTACTCAACTGCTCTGTGGTGTCTCCGCGAGCATGGGAAGATGTAACATGGAAGAAGGTTAAGTGTCATGCGTGATGGTGAATTATTGAAAAAGCAAACAAGGAATAAGCCTATCACCAGATTTTGCCAAAATGAAGTTGTTATTATTGGGAGATGAAGATGAGGCCAGAGGCCCAGTATCTAAATGGGTTTGCATTGTCTCCAGCATTCAGAATGGGTAGAGGCACACAACCTGAAATCAGATCCCCACAAGTCTCTACAAGTGCAATGGAGATGCTGTTGTTCCTGAGTCTCTATGTGTAAAAGAATAACTCTTATACACAGGGCTATTGTATTTTATAAATTGTTGTACCAGTAGAAAAAAACACTCATTACTATAGTAGCCTGAGTGAGAGCCGGATGATTAATGATTTCTTCCTCATATTATTGCTCCTCCTCCTTTTCTTTTTTAAATTACTCTGAAACAAGATCTCACCACATAGCTCTGGCTGGCCTGGGATTTGCTTTCTAGACCAGGTTGACCTTGAACTCACACAGCTCTATCTGCCTCTGCCTCTGCCTCCTGGGGTTGGGATTAAAGGCAAGCACCACCAAGCCCAGCTTTCTTCTTGTATTCATCTCTCAGTCATGAAACCGAAGCACGAATAGAGGACAAAGGAAAGAGGCGGAAGAGACTCCTCACTAGTTCAGATAATACTAAGGTAATAAATTACTTGCAAATAGAGAGCTGCTGAGGATTGGCCAGCCACTCCCATGCTACATTAGCACGTCGGGTGTCTGAAGCCAAAACTCAAACTCTTGAGTGAGGCAGTTTGAGCCTATATTTATAACTACTCTGGCTGTCTGCAGCTGATGTGAAAGATACTTATTCTCTTGGGAACATAGTCAGGTTCATGCAGCAGAAGTAAGGCGGAAGGACAGACTCCTGTAACTGGTGATAATCAGAGATAAGGGTTAGAATCAATGCCCTAATGTGCAAGAGGGCTTTTACTGAGTGATGCTGAACTTGGACGAATCTTAGTATTGTCCAGCTAGCTATGGAATTTGGCCAAGCAACAAACATTCACTCCCTTCTTCCCTTTTCCCCCTCTTCTGCTTTGGCAGAGTAGAACGGGCTGGCCCCCCAAGCTCACAGCTCCTCTAAGATGTAGTCCACCATGCCTTACATTTATTTATTTATTTATTTATGGTTTTGTTTGTTTGTTTTTGGAGACAGGGTTTCTTTGTGTAGCTCTGGGCTGTCCTGGAACTAGCTATGTAGACCAGGCTGGTCTTGAACTCACAAAGATCCACCTGCCTCTGCCTCCCCATGTACTGGGATTAAAGGTGGGCACCGCTACTGTCCGGGTTTGTTTGAGATGTTAAATGCTTGCTTCTGTATTTGCCATTGTGGAGACTTAAAAGCTGTAATTGTCTCAAACTGCTTATGGCAAGGAAAACTGGCTTTGGGCATGTATCCTTGGAAACCATACCCTCCCCCCAAATCCAGCTCCTACCAGAAGAACCCAGAACAGCACCATATAAACAGGGCTGGTAAAACTCAGTGTAACTGAAGTTATGAGGATTTTTTTCGTACTGTCCCTGTCACCAACTAAATCAGACACCCACTCTGTGTGTGACATCATTCCTTTCGAATGCTCTCCCGGGCCAGGAGAAGTGAGGCTAGGGTGGATCTAGGCTTGGAGGAAAAAGGCATTGTGCGAGGGTGGACATAGACAATGCTTGCTCGCCTTTTGGTTGGAGTTTTGCAGTTGCCTCTGAGTCCGTGTGCGAAAGCATAAGGCAAGGAGAAGTTCCCTGTTCAGGGTTCCAGTGCTCTCGTGAGTATCCTAAAATAACCCCTAGCGCGACACAGTAGAACTTCACGGAGTTAAGTGCACAGGCTTTCAACTTGGCCTTGTCACCCAATCATCGCTCTTCCCTTCTCAAACAAGCTGAGCTGATGAATAGAAATTTCCATCATCGCTCTGCTTTTCTCTTCCTGCTTGACCAGCGTCTCCGTAGCTCATTGGCTGAGCTTCCCAACTTCCTCTCTCCCAGACTGACATGGCTCTCTACCCGGAATCTAACCCCGTCAAGAAAACCTTCCCATTCGGCGTCCTTTCGCCGAAGAAGAGTCTACTTTGGTGCTTTGTCAACTTCTTTGGCAAGAATTATGATTATTTTCACATAGCCTTTTGTTCATGCAGCCAGGCTCACCACCATTCAATGTGTGTGTGTCTTCCATCAGCCAAGTTTCTATGCCTAGTTGAGCATTAAAGAAACCTGATAGTTTCCTTGGTCTCTGTTTTGGAAGATGTGGGAGCTTTCCCCTGGTGACCGCATGCAACAAGATTTAAGTAAGGCTAACAAAGAGGAAGAGGTCTGATGGGAAGGGAAAACTCAAACCAGGATGCAAGCACGGGAGATGAAAAAGAGAGGTTTTCTTCAAAATTGAGTAGATTCTGCTAGGGGGAGAGGTGATTATGGTTCAAATTCACCGAATTCATGTATGAAATTCTAAAGAGTCAATAAAATTAAATGTGTGACAAGAAAAAGCAAGGAGGTTCATTGTTTGAGAACCAAGTACTGTCTTTTTTTTTATTTTTAAAATATCATTATTTTATGTATTTGGGGGTTTTGCCTGTCACTACCACTGTGCACCACACGCATGCCTGGATCACGTGGAGGCCTGGAACAGGTGTTGGGTCCTCTAGAGCTGGAGTTACAGATGGTTGTGAGCCTCTGCGTGGGTGCTGGACATCAAATCCAGGTCCTCGTCCTCTGGAAAAGCAGCCAGTGCTCTTAACCAAGGAGCCTTTTCTCCAGCCCTGGGTGCTTTTTAAAAATAATGAAAATTGGGTAGTAACTGGAAAAGCTGCACATAAACTGCTTGTATGCAGGACACTGTGGAAATTATAAAAAGAAAGGAGTTCTGGAGTTTGGGATTGATTTTTTTTTCTATATTGAATGGATATTCTAATTTTCTATAGCTTTTCAACATCTAATCTACTGCTATGTGATTTCATGGCCTGTAATCCATCTCTTTCAAGGATCTTTTGTGTAGAATGTATTTTTAGAAAAGGAAGCAGCCTTTTTTTTTACTTTGTTGTCTTTTTAGAGTAGTTTTTTTTTTTTTTGAAGCTTGCGCTCACTATGTGGCCCATACTAGCTTGCGTTTATTTGCTTGTTTCGAGATAGGGTCTCTTTCTATAGGTCAGGCTGGCCTGGAACTCACTGTGTAGATCAGGCTGACTTGAGACCACAGAGTTCTACTTGTCTCTGCCTCCTGAGTGCTGGGATCTAAAGCAAGCACCACCATGCTGGTTCCTTACTAGCTCTGAATTTATTATGCAGACCAGGCAGTCCTCAAACTCAAGGTCCTTTTGTCCCAACCTCCCCCAGATGGCATTCCAGGTGTATTGCATCACACTGAGAGTCATTTCCATGTTGGCTGGCTCACAGGCCACCAGTAACTCCAGCTCCAGGGGCTCTGACACACAGATAAAAATAAACCTTATAAAAATTAGTGATTGTTACTTTCTTGTATACCCTGGTTGCAAATAGTATATGGCACAGAAAATGAGAAGATACTGTAACATAGGTCAGCAGTAAATCTTTCAACATGTGTCAAATAGTGTAACTCTACTTTTTAAACATTGTTTTTAGAGTACTGAGACAGGTCTCACTCTGCAGCCCTGGCTGGTCTGGAACTCACCATGTGGACAAGGCTGGTCTTGAATTTGGGGACTTAGTCCTGCTTCTGCTTCCTGAGTGATGGGATTAGACGTGTGCATCACTGTAAGTGACCTCTACATGATTTTTTATGGCTTTTATCCTTTTTTGCATATGACATTTAACTGTGTAGGGTTTATAAATAATGCCTGTTAACTAATACGCAATAATCAATGAGAGTCCCATTATTGAACATAAGGCTTATTTTCTATTTACTTGCTTAGTTTACTTATTTACTTGTTTGTTTATTTTCCAGCCGGGGTCTCACTCCATAACCCAAACCGGTCTTGACCTTAACTAAGTGGCCTAAACTATTTTCCCACGTGTCTTCCTGCAGCCTCCTGAGTTCTGACCAGAAAGGCAGCAAACCACCACGCTCTGTGACTCAGTCGCTCAGAAAAGTGTAATCTTCACTGGCTTGTATGTGATATTTGGTAAGGCTGACTTTCAGACATAGAATCTGAGTTCTCTAAGCTAGCGGAGGAATGGGTTAGTGGATCTTGACAAACTACCACGCCCACAGGATGCTGATCTGATCGCCCACCACACAACGCTGACAGTCTGGTAGGGACTTGGGAGCTGAGCGACGGTAAGGCCCCTTCCTTCACAGCTGGCTGGAACTCCGCCCCCACCCACCCATCCCACCCCCACCTCTGTGCGTTCGTTTGCACGCTGAGCCTGCAACAACAGAGATGAGCACATCACCTATGAATGCTCCCGTCTCATCAACCTTATCCCGTGTTTGTATTGTTCTGGTTCCAGATTGCTGAGACTTTAAGCCCGATGCTCTAACTTGAGCAGGAGAGTTTATTTTGGGATGAGGAATCTCCCCCAGAGACAGGCCTCTCAACCAGTCTGTCTCCCTCCCCCTTCCCCCCTCTCCTCCCTCCCCCTTCCCCCCTCTCCTCCCTCCCCCTTCCCCCTTCTCCTCCCTACCTCTCCCTCTTCCAGGTCCCTACCCCACTCCCCCTCAGCTGGGAAGGTCTGGGGGACTTAGGTTTCTAAGTCTGCAGAAGTGAGCTCCTTTCTTTCTATCGGGAAGTGTCAAGTGTTTTCCACATCTGCTCACTTAACAGGAACAGTGAAGGCGACAGTAAGGGATTGACTGTGGGTTTTGTCACTTATGGAAAGCGCCCCTACAAATCTCCTTTAGTGTGTAGAGGTGGTGTGATAAATACATACGAAATACACATTTCATCAGCCCCTGTAAACACAGCAGTTCAAAATGGCCGAGGAAGAAGGACAGCACAGCAAACTCAGCTTTGAAAAAGTAATGACAGGAGTAGCTGGAAGGGGGGAGGGTGGGGTGAAAATACGATAGGACTACATTGTATGCATGTATGAAATTCTCGCAGAATAAAAATACCTGTCATTTAAAAAAGCAGTGGCACACCAGCTTATTTTATGTTGAAACAAGACTCCCTCCATGTGTCATTTTACCTAAAAAAGAAAAAAAAGAAAAAAGAGCTCAGAACAAGAGCTTGTGTAATATTTTATTGTCTTCAGAAGATCAGTTTTGTCTGGGTGTGAAGACTCAAGCTTTGTGATCCCACCTCTCTGATGCAGGAGAATTGCTGTGAGTACCAGGCCAGAGGCCTGGACTATCCAAAACCCTACACACAAATTAGGAAAAAATAAAAATTGCTTTTGAGCAATAAGTGTAATGTTTCTAACAGAAGCATTATTATGACCTTCGGGTGTCTCAGCAGGTAGATGAATTTGTCCCCAAGCCGTGAAACCCAAGTTCAACTGCAGAAAGACACCAAGAAGATGAAATCTCCAAGGACTGTCCTTGGACCTCCAGGTGGGCACAGGGGCACACATATGCCCCCTCATACACAGTATAAATTAGGAAAATATAACGTAATACAATCTTTGAGAAAAACTGTACATTTGTGATCAGCCTTTTCAATAACACAAAAATGGCCAGGGCAGAGTGTTTGGGGACCACCAGTCTGGTCTATAAGAGCTGGCTCCAGGACAGCCTCCAAAGCCTCACCCCAAACCAAACACCCCAAACCAAAACCAAAAAAGCCCCAAACAGGTGAGTGTTTCTGAGTTTGGCGGGAAATTGGGAAAAATAACAATTTGTGATACATTTGTGATACCCAGTGTGCAGTGTACACAGTGTAGGATTTGTGTCTCTGGGATAGGTTTCATTCCCTGGCATCTTGGGACTGCTAATCATTTTTGTAGCCCAAGAAGTCCTTAAAATATTGAGATCATCTTTGTTCCTGTCTTTTGAAACCCCGACAGTGAATTTAATATTACTGTCTTTTAAGTAAAGCATTTGGCAAACACTTAGGTGACGCGGGACATAAAATACAAGCGTTTCTTTATATTTTTTCCTGGTTTTGTTGCATACATTGGAATTCCCTATGGAATCAGTAGCAGTGGGGGAATAAGTGGTAAGGTTTCGAGGCTTATCATGTATATAGATACATCTCTTCCTTTTTCTTTTCCTTAGTTACTGCTGCTGCTGCTACTATTAAGACAAGGTCTCTCTGTGTAGCCCTGCCTCAGCCTCCAGACCGCTGCGATGAAAGGTATGTCACAGCACACCTGACACACATCACAATTTTAAAGGAAAATATATGTAATAACTCTGGTAAGAAATGAGGAGGAAAGCTAACGTTTTCTGTGAATTGTGAACAGGTGACAATTAGATTCTTCAAAATTAATCACACCACTGCTCATACAGGGTTCTTTTTACATCAGCTTTCTTGGGGGTAGAGTACCAGCTACTCCACAGAGAGGTGTCTGTCTCTATCAGAATGGTCCAGGAATGGTCCAGAAGTGGAGTCATGTGATGAGATTTCTGAGTGCTTATGAGAAAACACAAACAAACAAACACGAAACAAGGCAAGAGCTCTTGAGCTCATTTTCTCCCGAAACACAAACTTGTTCTTGGATTATATCTTCGTGCTCATCCCAGGTGTGGAGGATAGGAGTGAGTTCACTTCAGATTTTTCATCCCAACTGGCCATTGTTGTTTGTTTACATACCTCTATGGGAAACATGTTCTGTTTTTGCCACATGCAGTCTAGGGACAGCTTGCCCGCCATGCTCGCCTTGCCCTTGTGACTGTGCGTACACTTTACTCATGTGACTCTTCTTAACCCTCGGAGTAGAAATTGCCTGCTGCTCTGAACAGAGTTGGCTATTGCACGGAACTTCAGTCTGCTATATTTATCCACTTTGTTCTCCCAGGCCCCACCCTCTGGAGCATTGACAAGCCACCGTAAAGAACAATGTTCTGTGAGGATAAGCTTAAGAAGATGACATTCTAAGGGTGCCATCCAGAAGTGCCTCCAGGGTATGAAGTGACCTGTGTCTTCTTCCTCGGGGACAGCCATGTCCATCACAGAGCCTAAAATGTCTCATCACCCGAGGGGACATTACGGCCATAGACAATGGAGACCCACTTAGCCTCTCAGCCAGTCAACAAAAATGCAGGGTTGGATGAGGTAGTGAAATCCCATAATAGCTATTTAAAATTTCTCCACAAGACTCCAATGTGCAAACTATTTGTATAACTCTTAAGCAAACTTTGTTTCATGGTCCCTGAGAAACTTCCAAGTAGATGGATAAAATTTCAATTATTGTTCCCCTGCTGTGTGTGTGTGTGGTGGGGGCAGTTCATTCACTGAAGGTGTAATCATAGTTCCTATGTGGAAGGATGTAACATAAAAATTAAAACCCAGAGAGAGATACTGGGGTTCAAGCTGATGGTCAGATAAGCAAAGCCGTCAAGCCAGTAGCTCTCACCTCTTCCCAGGCTGAAATAAATCCTGCCCTCAATATGGTTGGGGACTAATTGCCAGGACATAACTGGAGACAAAAATGCACTAGACTGAAAATCTGCTCCTTTTTTATATACCTCAAATGCTGGGATTAAAGGCGTGTGATCCCAAGTGCTGAGATCACCTTTGTGTGAGCTGTTTTTCTTTTAGACCGTATCGATTTCGTGTAGGCCAGTGTGGCCTTGAACTCATGGAGCTATTTTTCCCCCTTCTCCTTAGTCCTAGGATTAAAGGTGTATGCCGCCACCGCCTAGCTCTATGGCTGGCTAGTGTGGCTGCTGGGATTAAAGGTGTGTATCACCTCTGCCTGGCTCTGTGGCTTGTGGTTAGCTTTGCTTTCTGTACCTTCAGCAAGCTTCAATAAATCATAAATAATATGTCGCCACAGAAGGTTCCAGAGACAAGTTAATTGTAGAATTTGAAGAAGCCATTAGAGGTTCAGGTCATGTGCCACCCAAGAATATGAAGGGAATATGTCCTAAGAAGAGGCAATGGTTTAAGCAAAGATACCTGAATGTAGCTAGAGTCCGAGTCTATACGTGCACTGTGCACAGAAATCAGGAGTGTGAGGGATGGTGAGATAATCAGTCAAATCTTGGCCTGGGCAGCAGGGTTGCTGTTCATCCTGGAAGAGAGATAAGAGCAGCCATTCTGTGTGAGTGATGCAATTGTGAATCCAAATAAATAAATACCGATTTATGCGAGGGACCACACAGTCTTCATTTAGGGCAAGAGATCAGAGGTGACGTGGATGTTGCAGTGTGTGGCTCTAGCCTGGATGATGGACGAGGAGGGAAAGCTCAAAACCAAGTTCTAGGCCAGCCAAGGTTACATTGCGAGCTCTTGTCAACAAAATGAGAGAGGAAGGGAGGGACTGGGGGAGGGAGGGGTGGAGGGAGGGAGAGGAAAAGAAGATAAAGATCGCATCCCTGGCTTCTTTATTTTCATGGTGTCAACAGTAAATCATGAGAGACCAGTGCTGGCGGCTGGGGTGGGTGTCCTCCAGTTGGTCTTAGCTGCTCAGCCAGGACCATATGTAACCACAAGGGTGGTAATGCCGTGAGCTGCTGGTGAGTGTCTTCCTAGAGAACTGTCCCTGCTGTCAGAAGACAGCATGACTTTCTCACTGGGAATACCAAGGAATAACACTAGGTCAGGCCCAGAGAAAGCAATGCGTAAGTGGATGTTTGAGCAGAATTGAGGGAAGGTCCTGTACCAGGACTGAACATGGAGACTTGCTTACTTTAGGAAGCTGCCACCTGATGGTGACAAATAAAAGATGCTACCTTTGCGTGCTACCCCAACCAGCCATTTGGTTATCTTTTAAGAAATTTACTTTCAGAAACTAAATTCCATAGCTCTGTGTGTAAAGCTCATATGTGCAAGTGTGGCCCATGAGATCACATTTCATCACAAAGCTCAATCAGGCATTTTATCTTAGTAACTTCTGAGAGTATTTTACCCTGTGTATATGAATGTTCTGCCTGCACACATGTATGTGCACCATATATACTGTTGGCATCTGAGGAGAAGAGGCCATCAGATCTCCCAGAACTGTAATTACAGATGTTGTGGGTAACCCTGTAGGTTCTAAGAACTGAACTCAGGTCCTCTGGAGGAGCAGCCTGTGCTCTTAACCACGGAGCCACCTCTCCAGCCCCAGCTGGGTGTTTTAAAGCAGAAGTACAAGAGTCTCATAAGTGGAGAATTTCTTTTCTATTTTTAGTACTGGGGATTTGTAGCACCAGAGCTATGCACATGCTGGACAAATGGTCCACCACCGACCTACACCCTAGCCCTCCAAAGCTGAGGGAAATAAATTAATAAATTCATATATTGACTTTGTTACTTTCAAACCTTTCTACTCTTAGTTAAAAAAAAAAAAAAAAAGCACACCACTCTAGCTCAACGACAAAGCTCACATATACTTAACTGCTGCTTCTCAATAAAAATACGCTGATGGTTGGGAGGGATTTGGGGCTAGAGATGCCGTGGAGCCTGAAACACGCACATCAGTTAGCAGTCCTCTCTTAGCCTTATGGCACTGAGCTTCTTTTTAGACCTACTGCGGTCTGGGTTCTGAAATTGGCAAGTCTGCTCAACTCACATGAACTCGGAACCAGGCTTGGTAGTGCTTGCTTGCCTTTTGAGTTTATTCATCTCATAAGATAGGTTTCTCCCTCACAGACATCAGAGACATAGACTTGATTCCATGTAATGTACACAATGGGTTTCCTTTGAAAGGCCTTGAGCATGATAGGGTCCCAGGACGGAAAATTTCTTTCATTTTGCTTGATAGATATCACAGGCAATATAGCTTTCGTAATCTCTATAAATAAATGTGTGTGTGTGTGTGTGTGTTTGTGTGTACGTGCACAAGTGCATTCACGCGTGCTTGCACACAAGAGAGTGAGCATGTCCATGTCGTGGAGAACAGAAGAAAACTTTTGCCTATTGATTCGCTTCCATCATGTTGATTCTGACAACCGAACTCTGCCCATCAGTCTCAGCAGCAAGTGCTTTTACCTGCTGGGCCAGAAATATTTCAAATGATATCTACAATTTTGCTTTATGATCCTAAATGAAGTCATTCTGTTGATACATCCTTGCAAATTAGGAGAGTAAGACTTTTATTTGTGCAGCTTTCCCCTTCAGAGCTAACAGACACACAGTCCAAAAATCAATGGCAGACTTTACTAATTGATCAGTACATGTAGCTCGAATGTATTCCAGCACCCTTATAGTTACATGGCAGTCACTATGAAGATCATGTGGGTGAGCGTGACCTACTCTGCGTCGTGTTAAAGGGGCTTAGTTTAATAACTAAAAACCATGTATTTTAGGAAACATTTTCAAATACTGGCCCTACCTTTAATGGTGAGCTTTGGAGATAATTCAACTTTTGTGCCTGTTTCCATGTCTTTTCTTTTTAAGGTGAGCACAACAATGGTAACCCTCTCGCGGTGTTTTTAGCAGGATGGAATGACAGACATAACCCATGAAAATGCTTAGCAGGCTGCCGTGAACCCTGTAGGTGACTGCATGAAGACAACGATTTTCTTTAGGAGACATCTAAGGAAGTCCACCTTTACCCAGTGACAAAATTCACGCACTCTGACAGCAGCCGTGTTCCGGGCAGCTGAGCCGGGCTGGGGTCTTTTCAAACAAAGACACATGGCAGAAAATAAATCAGAACCCCAGAATCTCGTCACACAGGCTACAAATAGAAGCTGCAGCTGCAGGCCCGAGGCTGGCCTTTACATGTTCAGCGTGCACAGGGACGGACTCCTGGTGACAAGCTGATCTTTTCTGTCACGCCCACACAGACTCAGCAATCATCCATGGAGTCTTGAATATTAAGGAGCCATTTTTAGTAGAGTATAGCAAATTGCCTGGGAATACAGACTATGTAGAAATAGAACACAGTGAATTTAGTGATTAGATGTCCCTGCATGTACCATAGATGATTGTGGATTATGGAGCAGCCAATAATAACCCATTCCATCTGTAGAATAATTAACCTTGCCCAGGCAGTGGACCAAGGACATCCAATGTTAGCCTACTTAATCCTCCCACACCTCTGTGGGGCAGATAGGATTATTATCCCGATCTAGATTTCAGGGAGGAAAATAAGCCAACAGAAGGCAAGGAAGCCAAAGAAACAAGGCTCAAGAACATTCAGTATTTACCCGAGTCACAGAACTCTAGGAGTAAAACCAGCATTTATAGCCAAGTCCATTTGACCCTGCGGTCTTGTTTCTTACCACGTTTCTGGGTGATATCTGACTCCCATACTGCTGCATGCACTTTACTACACACGATGTCCTCTGTGTTGCCCTGGCTGGTTTTATAGCCCCAGGCTGGTGATAGTAGTACAATGGGGAAAAACAAAGCAAACAAACAAACAAAAAACAAAGCAAAGACTTGCCTCTTAACATACATGTACTTTCAGGTATTCCCTTAATTTACAATTTTCATATACACTTCATTCAGCTGCAAATTAGTGTTCATTCCATGACAACTGAGGGCCTATCCTTCTCCAAGACTACAATTGCCTATAATGTTTCAAATTTGAATGTTCTCTTGGGCTCAGCAGCCAATGAAAAGGAATATAAACGACTCAAGGAGCAAAGTGCTATGCCCTCCTGCTGATGACTTCATGAAAACCCTGCTGTCACCAAGAGAAACCAATGGATCTATTGTCATGAAGAGAAGTCAGCTATCATATTTTGTATGGTTCTCATGGTTTGGACACAAAACAGTGCGTGGGCCGCATGAAACATTTGTAGAAATGATTCAGGTCATGGTTTTCCAGGCTGTGATCTCTGGTATAAGTAATAAGGCACACATAACTAGAGTGTATTTACTACACAGAGTTTATGTAAAGTTTTTAAAGAAGTCATCTATTTCCAACAGGAGGATCTGAGATTTTTGTGATGCTTGTTGTTTGTTATTGTTTTTTTCTTCTATGATGGAACAGCTTTGGATACATTCTAACTGGATAAAATAAAATAAAAAAAAATCTCTTCTTGTTGCATGAAATGGTCAGAGCAGAGACTTGCAGGCAAAAAAATCACAGCCAAGGCCAATGGCCTCGGGATTACACTGAGCTTTGAATTAAAGGCTTTGCTTTGTTGTGTGTTTTCAGCTTCTTATTGAAAATAAACCTCTTCCCTATGCCTCCAAGGCTCAAGGAACATCATGGAAGAGGAATTGGAGCGAATGTCAGAAACAGAGGATGAGGACCGGAGTGTAGAGAATATGCCTTCAGGATGTGACAAACCACCATATTTCCTGAATGCACAGCAGCTGTGCTTACCTATTTATGACCTGCACAAGGCTGGGCCCATCAACATTCCACCCGGGATGGAGGGGCACATGAGGCCACACCCCTCCCTGAAGGTCTATTGGCAGCTAAGTTGTTGGAGGAGAGGGTGTTCTTATTTAAATGATCTATTTAAAATTTTCATTTTTTTTCTGTGGTAATGATAATTGCCCACGGTCCAGTAAATAACCTTCAACCCAAGCTCATGTAAGAAACCCTAATTGAACTCAGTGGTACTCTCTCTCTCTCTCTCTCTCTCTCTCTCTGTCTCTCTCTCTCTCTCTCTCTCTCTCTCTCTCTCTCTCTAAAGTAGGAAAAAGGGTTTCAACAGGAATTGAAGGAAGGAGATGAAAATTACCAAAATTCGGGTTGGCATAGTCTCAACACTTTGGGAGGCAGAGATAGCCATATCTCTGTGAGTTCGAGACTAGCCTGGTCTACATAGCAAGCAAGTTCCAGACAGGCATAACTACGTAGAGAGACCTTGTCCCAAAAAACAAAACAACAACAACAAAAAGGCCAAAATTCATCACACAAATATGAGATTGTCAAAATGGAATGGGCAAGTAAGTAAATAAATTTACCCATCAAACATTAAAAACTACCGCAGTGTATCTCAATTCATCAGAACGGGGACACTGTTTGCGTTTTTCTGATGAGTACTATTAGCAGGAAGCAGAAGATGTGGAGGTGAAAACTTGTTAGGGGCTAAAAATTAGCGGAGACTTTACGGCATGGGAACTGTGCCTGCTTGTAGCTCACTTTGTGGCATGTAGTAGGTCACCGAGCTGAAGAGGGTGTCTGAGCCTTGGAAGGGACCCAGCAAAGATGCCAGACTAATTTGGGAGATGAAGGGTATGTCTTCTGAGGAGAGGTTTAGAAGGGCTAGCATGCTTCAGTTTTAAAATAAGGAAGATGAGTAGCGTTCTATTGATAGCCAGCAAGCCAGCAGTATGAACTTGGACTTGGCACAAAAGAAAACTCAAAGTCACAGGATTGCAAGAAGGCAGTTTCTTTTTTATTTCAAACATACGAGCCCAGGAACATGACAAGCAATAGAGAGGGCATTGAATTTTCCTAGATGAAATCTACTTACAGAAAGATTCAAGGGAAATAGAAACTTCGGTTTTAATATCACTTAACAAAATGTAAGATTTAAAGAGCAACTGCTCATGTTACCAGTTCAAAATGTGGTAGACAGAAATGTCACTGTCCCATAACAGTTCACCTAAAGCAGTTTCCCACACATGTGTGCCGGGGGGGGGGGGGGATTTTCTTAATGATTGCTTTGTGTAACTCTGCTAACACCTGACCAGTTTTCCCAACATTTGTCCCTCATACCGTGTGTTCTCTGCTTCACACAGAGTGAGAGATTTCTTGGCAGGGGAATGGGTAGACACAAACTTTGGGTAACAATTTTGTGAAGTTATCCTTCATGTTTTGAAAGGCTCAAATTTGAGGCCAGCCTCAAATTCTTCATCCTCCTGTCCCAGTCTCCCAATACAGCTGTGCAGAACCATGCTTGGCTTCATTTTTCAAGTTTTGTTTTATTTAAATTTATCTTCTTTTTTGAGTTTCATATAGCCCAGGCTAGCCTCAAGCTTGCTACGTAGACGAGGGTGACCTTGAATTTTCCACCCTCCTGTCTCCGCCCCCGGTTTAAGGGGGAGTTGTGACAGCGTTGCTATCTTCCCAAAGCGTTGATTACAATATTAATTGTGAACAGTATACGCTGACGTTAACTGACTGTTCATGAAAAGGGATCTAATCAAGAAAATACATCACATCCACACCATGTGGAATTATTTAACTTTAAGTGGAGAGAGTATACCAGGATAGAAGAAAGTCTTTACCAGCTGCGTTTCAGTCAGGGGTTAATGCCAAGGATACACTGAAATGATCCACTGAGACAGTTACTGACAACTACACTGGTTAAGCCAATTAAAAGTTTTGAGTCCTGTTTTATTGATGGCCAGACCAAGAGCAGGCTCATGCCTCAAATAAATCTCTTGGTGCCCAAGTTTAGGGGTAGAATGATTTTAAAGGCAGAGATCATAATTTATATCAAAGTTAGATTAGGGTCAGAGTAACTTTGCATGACAGAATATTAATTATTTCAGACATAAAATGACATTTTTTTAATGGTTTTTCAAGACAGTGTTTCTCTGTGTAAGTCCTGGCTCTCCTGGAACTCACTTTGTAGACCAGGCTGTCCATGAACTCACTGAGATCCACCTGCCTCTGCCTCCCAAGGGATTAAGGGTGTGTGTCACTACTGTCCCAAAACTATTTTTTACTTATATCGTCTTTATTTAATTTAGTTTACTTTAATTATTTTGATTGGCATATCTGGACCACGGTCAAGGTCATGGAAATCTCAAATGTGTTGCCAGGGCAAACCTGACCGTTGGGAGGGCTAAGAACTCACTAAGTAAACCCAAAATGGAGTCAGAACAAGATGGCATTACCTTAATATTTCAAAGTAAAGACTGTAATTTTCAACACCAGAAAACCCAAAACTTCCAGTCAATGAATAGATAATGAAACTAATATGTAGTTGTCAAGAAAAGAAATATAAGTGGCTAATATTTCTTTTTAAAAGTGTTCATCATCCTTAGATGTATAGTAATGAAAACAGCTTGGTATTGGCATAAAAACAGACAAGTGGACCAATGGAATCAATTAAAGGCCCCGATATCAACCCTCACACCTAAGAACACCTAATTTTTCACAAAGAGGATATACTCAGTAAATGGTGCTGGTATAACTGGCTGTCAACATGTAGAAGACTGCAAATAGATCCATATCTATCACCAGGCACAAAACTCAAGTCCAAATGGATCAAAGGCCTTAATATAAATCCATCCACACTGAACCTCATAGAAGAGAAAGTGGGAAATAAATTTGAACACAGGAGACCACTTCCTAAAGTAGCAAAGATATTGAAAGCAGCAATTAATAAATGGGGCCTCCTGAAACTGAGAAGCTTCGGTAAAGCAAAAAACACGGTCAACAAGACAAAATGGCTCCCTACAGAATGGGAAAATATCTTCACCAACCCCATATCTGACAGAGGGACTCAAGAAACTAGACGTCAAACTACCAAATAATCCAATTTAAAAAATGGGATACAGATTTAAACAGAGAATTCTCAACAGAACAATCTCAAATGGCAAAAGACACTTAAGGAAATGCTCAACATCCTTAGTTATCAGGGAAATGCAAATCAAAACCACTCTGAGATTCCATCTTACACCGATTAGAATGGCTTAGATCAAAAACACCAATGACAGCTTATGCAGGAGAGGATGTGGAGAAAGGACAACATTCCTCCACTGCTGGTGGGAGTGCAAACGTTTATAGCCGCTGTGGAAATCAGTATGGCGATTTCTCAGAAATTTAGGGATCAACCCACCTCAAGACCCTGCAATATCACTGTTGGGCATATACCCAAAGGAGGTACATTCACACTACAAGGACATTTGCTCAACTATGTTCATAGCAACATTATTTGTAATAGCCGGATCTTGGGAACAACCTAGATGCCCCTTAACTGAAGAATGGATAAAGGAAACGTGGCATATTTACTACTCAGCTGTAAGAAACAATGGTATCCTAAAATTCACAGGCAAATGGACAGAACTAGAAAAAAGAAATCATCCTAAGGGAGGTAACCCAAAACCAGGAAGACAAATATAGTATGTCCTCACTCATAAGTGAATACCAGACATAAAGCAAAGATACCCAGCCTACAATCCATAACCTTAGATAAGCTAGAACTCTCTTCCAGAAACAGATGGAAGCAGTTGCAGAAATCCACAACTAAACATTGAGTCAAGCTCCTGGAGTACAAAGTGAGGGAGGATCAAACATATGAACAAAGGAGTCAAGACCATGATGGAGAAACCCACAGAATCAGCTGACCCCAGCTAGTGAGCAATCACTGACTCAGGCCTGACAGATGGGGAACCTGCATAAGACCGAACTAGACTCCCTTAATATAGGTGACAATGGTGTGACTGGGACAATATGAGGCCACTGGCCTAACTCTAATGCACAAACTGACCTAGTGGAGCCCATCCATTCTATCCAGAGAGACACCTTGCCCAGCCTAGACACAGGGGTGTGGAGGATGTGGAGGCCCCTTGGTCCTGCCTCAAGGAGATGATGCGACAGACTTAGTAGACTTCCTAAGGGAGGCCTCACCCTCTCTGAGGAGCATATGGGAGGTGGGGGGAGTGAGGGGAGTGGGAGGGGCATTCAGGATTTGAATGTAAAAAGTAAATTAAAAAAAGAAAAACAAAAACGGGTTCAAATCCTTAGCTACCAATGAAATGCAAATTAAAATTATTTTGTTTTTCCATCTCACCCTAGTCAGAATGACTATCCTCTATTGTTGGAAAGAAAGTATTTCTTTCTTGATTAAACCATTGCTCTCTCTCTCTCTCTCTCTCTCTCTCTCTCTCTCTCTCTCTCTCTCTCTGTGTGTGTGTTATGGCTAGATAACTTCTTCAATAACACACACACACACACACACACTCAAATAAGTATTTAACCAAAGGAGGGGGGAGAGCCCTGTTGATCATTTTTTTTCTTACCTGAGAGTTTGCAAATACCAATTCATCCTAATTCAAAATTTCACATAAACCGTCTGGTAAACCATGTGGCTATTTATCTTGGAATTCATCTTACCCTTTCAAATCCTCCAATAGCGTTTTATCTTTGTAGTGAAATCCCTCGTTAACAAAAAGTTCTCCAAGTCATCAAATACTTTCTCCCAGGACTGCAGTATTTCCTGGCATGTGTTTGCTTCAGTAAAATGATCGGTGTAGTACAAGCCCATGGGGCCTCTGCTGGAGCCAGGGATGGTACTGAGCTCCTTGGCGGCATGTGTGAAATCTGCCCATCACATAAACATTCTCCTGCAACACAACACCCTGCCCCTCTGTCCAGTTCACACGAAATGCTCAGTGCGCTGGGAATGCTGGGAAAGGGATTCCTTTTCAGGGCCCTTCCACCACACAAACCCTGAAAATGCTAGAGGCATAGTGGACTTCTGAGATTAGGTTTAAAAGCTACTATTTTACATAAGAGGAAACTGGTGCACAGATTCACCACCAGACTTCCTTATAGTAGCTTGGCTGGATCACACCAGGCCCATAAACAGAACCTCGGGATCTTCCTTTAGATCCTGGATGCTTTAACTAGTTGGATGTGTGACTGGGCATCCCCATAGCAGACTCGGGGAAGCTCTTCCTTCCTCCTTTTCCTTCAAGCTATGTCTAACTTAGCATTCAGAATTTGTCATTCTGTGGTTGACAGCAATGGGCTGTCGTCTAAAAGCAAAAGGGTCTGTTTGAAAAACAAACGGTGTGTTCAATAGAGCTAGAGAAGGCTGTATTTCCAGACTATATCCACTGAGAGTGCTGTCTAGCTCCTCCCCTTCTTCCCACATAGCTAACTCATGATGCCACTGAGTGCTCAGCCGGGTTCCCATCCGCATATGAAAATTTAACTTGGCACAGTGCTTGTTAGAACTAAGTCAGACCAGCTGTGTCTCAGCCACAAGGGAGATTAACTGACACAATGTGGATGCTTCGGGACAAATTGTATCAAAAGCACACACCGTTAAGGTGGGGGGTGGCTTTATGTATAAGCAAATTTAAGCCCTCCGTCTGGGGTGCCATGCATATGCATGGATGCACGGGATGCTGTTGAATGGAGCCCCTTGCCAGGTCATGTTTCTTGATAGATCTCTGAGTTTCAGAGGATCAAGTCTGATGCCGTCTGCATGCCGTCTGCAACTACCTTGTCTGCATGCTGTCTGCAACCACCTTAGGTTAGCTTTCCTGTGTCCATTTGCCACATTTGTTTGTTTTTGTTTTTCCAGACAGGCTTTCTCTCTGTGTGTGTAGCCTTGGCTGTCCTGGAACCTGCACTGTAGACCAGGCTGGCCTCAAACTTACTGTGATCCTCTTGCTTCTGCTGTCTCCTGAGTGCTGATAGGTCAGGCATGTGCCACCACCTCCCAGACCATTTGCCATGTTAATAATCACTTTTTTGTTTGTTCATGGCATTCTGGCTAATCTGACTTTCTTTACCCATGCCCCACATGTGCAGTTCAGTGTGTGTACACACACACACACACACACACACACACACATATTTCCACAAAGCTTTGCAAACATTCCCACACTTGTTGCCAGAAGGAGTCTTGCATTCATGAGCATTCAGTCCTAATTCGACTTCTCACCTGTGGCAATCACTAAGCTATTTCCCAATGCTATGCATTTATCTATTCTCGATATTTCACAAAAGTGGAATTGAATAACATGATCTTATAGCTAATCTCTTTCATTAGTGTAAATTCTATCCACTTTTTTGGCATATTTCTTTGCTTCATTCTTTTATATGCTTGTAATTTTTAAAAGAAAAAATTTTGAAAAAAATCCAAATACACTATGCTCTTTAATAGACACCTTTGCTATTTATTCTTGGTAGAAAAAAATGAAACAAGATACTTAACTTGGAATTCAGTTTGATTGATTAACACTGGTGTAGAAATACAACACAAAAATTTGAATATCAGTAATTAAGAAAGAAGGAAAACGAACAACTAAGACGGGAATAAAAACCATCATCTTAATATACCATTTTTTTTTCCCCTTTCAAGTCTTAGTGAAAACAAGGAGAGAAGCCAGGCTCATATCGTATGATTTTCATTTATTTAATCACCCAGAAGAATCCATGCACTGCTGAGTCGGGACATGCATCTGTCCCTCGGACAGAAAAGAACAGGGACGAGCACGAGGCTGCAGCCGAATTTAGAAAGTTAGAGGTGCTCGCATCTGCCACACGAGATGGACAGGAGATTCCTTCCAGCAGGCGAGGGAGCAGAGCACAGACAACAGATGTGAGAAATGTCCCAGAGCTGTCAGGTTTCAGCATCCTTGTGCCGAAGAAGGGAGGTGCCAACATGATTGATGTGCGGGGGGGTTGTATAAAAGCATTCGACATCTCTGCAGCTGCTTGTCACACGGACCCGCACGTCTCTCCGCTCTTCTTGGGGTTTCTGTCAACTGGTCTGGAGGGAGAAAAAACTCTTCGGAGAGTAACCCTTTATTGTGGTCATGCCAGAACCCACTAAGAAAGAGGGTAAGAACACCCATAAATCTTCTTGTTCTACTCTTTGATATTTACTGTGGTGTTTATTTTCAAACAGTTATCTGACTTTTTTGAACAGACTATAAAACAGGAGACTTAACTGGGGTGCAAAGATAAAATTCTTGTCTGTGAAAAGGCCAGGAGAAAAATGTTAAGACTATATAATCAGCTGAGAAATATAGTTTATAACGCAATATTGATTTCAATGATCAAATGAAAATTCGATTCTTCGATTTTAAGAGGTTCTTGAAATGCTTAAATCAAAGATATCAGCTGCTTGTGGGGAGGAGGCTGCATTTTCAAGCTTATTTTCCTACTTTGTTTCTCAACATTGCACACCTTGTTTGCAGTGTGTAGGGTGTGGGCAGGATGCCTTCTCAAACATTTGAAATTTGGTCAAGTCTTCAAATAAGGATGTGTGGTATTATTTGTGGCTTTACTATTTTTCCCCACAGGAAGACATTTAAAATATACAGGCAGATTTGATTGTAGCTTTGCAAGCTCAGCTTTGAAATTCTTGCTTGAAAAGAAAATTCTTTCTGATTGTGACTGGTAGATTGTACCCGCTTCTGAGTTTTGCTACATATAATTTTAAAATATGTAGCCTTTGAAAATAAACAAGAATAAAAAGGAAGACAATTAAAGAATAGTCTTCATTACAAGATTCTCTTCTTCTCATTCAAAGATCAGTATTTTAAAATTGCTAGTTAATAATGTAACCAAGTCGGTGTTAGTGATTGTGACAGTCACATTCATCGCACAAATACACTGACTAATTTTTAGTAGAAACATCTTTTATAACTTCCACCTCATACTCTGGTTTCTCTTCAGATGTTGTAAATCTTTCACCCTTTAGTAACAATTACAGGGGAGAGGAATACCTTTGAGCTTCAAGCCAGGTTTTGACAAGCCAAGTTTTTGACAAGCCAAGTTTCTGATGCTTTGCTTCTTTGAGACTAATACAAAATATAAATATTTAAACCAAATCAGTTTCATTGGGGCTTTTTAATCTTACTTTTTTCTCCTCTGCAGATAAAAGCATACTTACATGCACACTAGATCAGCAGAGAATATAAATTTTTTTTTTAGGATTTTCATTTCATTTTTAATTCTTAAAAGTACATGTTACCATTGTTTTAAAGAACTTTGCAGAAGATACCACACTTTGAACATGAAGTTGAGATACTAACCAAATGATGAAGAGGCTTTTAAGTATTTTTCTTTATGTAATTAGGTAGTCAGTGCTGACAGGTTGGGGCGATCAGTTACAGGTTGGCCCAGAGCATTGATGGATGAAGTCTTCCTCCCAAAATAACCACACCAAATGCATGCATTAATATGGGATCTTAATCCCAACTGTGGGGAAGTGTGTCTAACCCCTGCTAAAGTGTCTTATTTGTGATGCAAATGATTTACATGTGCATTAAATGTTCCTTTTATAAAATGGGTCACTTGACTTGCCTCTCGGATGAAATGTCTTTTAGGATTCCTAACTGATAACTGAAGATTATTTTAATTATTCTGAATTTTCTTTGTTGTTTGGTGTCCCAAACGACAAGAAAGATGAAAGATTAATATGTAAGGTTGTAGGCTGCAGGACCAATAAAGAGAATTAAATGGTTCTGCCTGCTGGATGCAGGGAAGTTTTGTGTTTGGGTTGGCAACTTGATCCAATCTATTCTACATTTACAGAGAATGAAATCACAGGGCTAGGAAGAAGACAATATATTTTTCTTTTCATATGTTTTATACTGTATATTTTATACATTTGAAAAATAAATCCACATGAATACTGAAGTCTCCACGAGTTTCTTTTGCTATCCAAGTCCTTTTGATTTTCTGTGTAGGAGTTCCTCCGCCCAGGGCGGGAATTTTATACCCACAGATGCTTCGCTTAGTTTAAATTTGGATGGTGGGCAGTGGCATCCCCAAAAGTATCAGTGATATATTTAAAAACCATCAAGGAAGTACAGAGATTTCCTTTTTTTAATTCCCTTACCAGCAGAACTGATCATTAAAGTGTCAGGTTTGCCTTCATGAAACTGTTGCTTTTGACAATCACTATCGTTTACAACCCGAGAATGTGGTAATTCCTGTGCTGTTCTGGTCTGAAGCAGCTACACCCTGTAGATGATTTCATATTAACTATGGTTGTCTTTGTTCCACTGAAGCTGCCCTCTGAAAGACAGACTCAAGAATAAACCATGCCTTGCTTCAGAACTGCCTGTACATATTTCTCAAGCCCTAGGGGATCTTTCTTCTTCTCCTCCCCGCCCTTCAAACATCATGCCCAGAAGGGTTGGACTACTGCTATGAGCCTTGATAGGATCTGGAAAGAGACTGAGTTTTCAGCACCTAAAGGTGCAAAAGACATCTCACTTAGATTCCTCTACCCTGCAGTGGCCTAATTCTGGGAGTGTCATGTCAGATCTTCGGGGAGTGGGTCACTCTAAGGAAGAGAAAGACAGGTGTGCAGCTTTTGACCCCAAGGAGGAAGTCTAGTGCAAAGAACTAGTCTATATGAAAATCTTTTGGCTATCTCAAGGACTCCACTTGGAAACAGAAAGCGTCTTTTCCTTGGGTGGTGCTGAGGATCAAATCCACGGCCTAGTGCATGCTGGGTGTATGGTCTGCTATCAAGCTGCATCCTTGCCCAGACCAGGAGTAACTACTTTGCACTGCCTTCTCTTCATTTCACCAGTTGTGAAAGCATTTGGACAACTGTGTTATTTATCCCGTGGACCTATCTTACACTCTGTATTCATAGAGAATCTGAGCCCATTATGTTTTTTTAATCAGATGGTGAGAGAAGATGCTGGAAAGAAACTTCAGCCAATAGGAATCTCCCAGGGTGCCTTGCTAACAGATTCATTTATATATCAACTGTTAATTAAGCACTACTGTGCTCCATTTCAGAGGGGTATATAAGGTGGCTTCTTCAGGCTGTCAAGAATAATTGCCGCTCTGGGTCCTAACATGTAAGGAAATAACCTGCCTCTAGTTATTTTCCGTCAGAAAGAAACTATCAACGTAAATTTAAAATGTTTAATACTGTTACTTCTTGGGATTGAGTCTTCACTAGTTTTAAAATAATATGGGGTTGGTGAAGTGGCTCAGCAGGCCAAGGCACTTGAAGCCAAGTCTGGCAACTTTAGTTCCATCATGAGATCTACACTATGAACGGAGAGGAACCAACTCCCTCAACTTGTCCTCTGACCTCCACATGCTCACAATGGCACACATAGACACACGCTACACACACACACACACACACACTACACCCGCATGCACACACACTCACACGCATGCACGCACGCACATACACATGCGTGCACATAGACACTCACTAAATAAAATGCAATGAAAGTATAAAGATAATGCAGATGACCCTTAAATGTGTGAGAAGTTGATGAGCCTCTGCCGCACGCACTCGATGATGAAAGGCTCAAGGCCCGGCTCTTCAGAATCTGCACCTAATTGTTCACTGTTACATTCTTTGCGTTTTTCTCACACGTTATGTTGAGGCCTCACCTTGAATTTCACTTTCGTCATGCCATATATCGAGTGCTATTATATTTTGCATAAGTCACTCATCAGAAGAAACCAATAGCCCTTTGGGTCCTGTGTGTAGGTCACAATACCATAGGTTGGAGTCATCGTGGTTTCCTCCTCTTTCATGAGGATCTTTTATTGGACACTAAAGACACGGGCCAAGCACGGGGTCACTTATGACTGCAGTTGTAAAGGCGTCCTCTGATAAGTCCTAGACTCAAAGCCGTGGCCTTTCAGCTGCATTGGCATTCAGTTAGAGTCCCTGCTATGTCCACGTGGGTCTTTTTCAGTGGGAACAGGAGGGGACATGGTCGCAGAGACATTTTTGCCGTCCACACGCCTTCCCTGTTTCTTCTACTTTTCTTTTCTGGTCCCCAGAACATCTTAAAGTTCTGTGGAATATAAAAACCAATGTGAAACTAAAGTGACATCCTTCACCTCTTGCCTATTTCTAAGCATGACTCTGGGCTTAGTCATCATCACAAAAGGAGCACAGGGATGGGGCGCCCTCCCTCTCGTATTTATTCGCTGACCTTCAGTTCCCACAGCCACTGCATGGCTTGTTTGAAGTCCCCAAAAAAACTTGATTTGTGAAATCATATATATATATATATATATATATATATATATATGTATATGTATTTAGGGGGAAGCTAATGATTTATAGGAAACAAGATAGAAGAATAGAGGAGAAAGGAAGAGGCTTTTTGTTTTTAATCAACAGCAACTGTTTTCCCTCTAGCTCTGCATGACTATGTAGGTCACATAAAAGACTCGGATGAGGAGTGTACACACTGTGAAGTGTACACACGGTGAAGTGTGTTGTGGTAATGCCTGCCTATACCCCAACACTCAGCAGGCTGAAATAGGAGAACAGAGCCTTCAAGGCCAGCCCAGGCTACCACGTAAGACGCTGTCTCAAAGAAGATACAGGAAATGACAATAAGAAGATACATGAATGGGTACTATAGTATTACTCCACCCACCCCACCCCACCCACTCAGAAAAGGGCTGCCTTGATGTAGTAGAGACTCGTGGTACAGGCTTGGGCTCTCTGTGTCTGAAGGAATGGTCTCGGGAAATACAGCCTGGAGAGGCTCGATGCTTGGCAGGGTTCTTCTCTCTTGGTACTTGCTTTTATGACCATCACACTGCACCTGTCAGGGAGATAAATAAAGGACAGGGCGATTCTTTCCTCTCAAGCCCTCTAAATAAAACGCTTAAAAAAAAAAAAAAAACTATAGGAGAACAAACTGTGCCCTTGCTTCTCATCCAGTCAGTCCCAGGAAGCCTCCCTCTTGCTTCCAATGAATTTCAAATATCAGAGAAGGCAAGAGTGAGGGACTGGTAAAATGGTCAAATGCTCTGCTTGTCTGGGAAGCTTGAGGGAAAGGAAACCCGTCGAGGACTTAAGATTTCCTCTGTGGCTTGCTTTATTTTTGGCCTTGAAGAGTTTTCATTGTTGTTTAAGTAGGGTCCCACTGTGTAGCTCACACTGGCCTTGAATTCACCATCCTCTTCCTTCATCCCTCCAGTACTAGGATTACAGGCATACACCATCTTTCCCAGGTGTCAAATATTGACTTTCAGAGTCCCTGGGCACACACAACTTCCAGTGTTTCCTTACTGATAGCAACTTTAACGTCCATTCATGTGGGAATAAGCTACCCAAACTGAAGTCACTTTCAAACTAATAGTCTCTGCAAAAACTTGGGTGTAACAATCTTCTGCAATGTTCTTGCAAATATATTCTTTTAAATCTTAGGGGTCTATGGGAAGAGGTTGCTGTGAAATTATTGCCATTGCTTTTCAGGCATAGAAAACATGCTTGTTCTTTTTCCTTAATATTCTTATGACCCATTTTATGTGTTTACATATTTATTTGTTTGTTTGTTTGTTTATCTGTTTATTTTTGAGACAGGGTTTCCCTTTGTAGCAGCTCTGGGTGTCCTAGAACGTGCTGGCCTCAAACTCACCAATATCCTCTTGCCTCTGCCTTCCAAGCACTGGGATTAAAGGCATGAGCTACCACTACTTGGCAACTAGCTTTTGTTAAAAAGTCAATTAGAGTCCGTATGGACCTGTAAAGAAGACTCTATTATTATTAAAATTTTCTGTTTTTACCCAAACTCCTTCCTAAGTACCTCTGTGAGGCCTCCAGTAAGTGACACTAAGTACTCTTGGCCACCAGTGACCTCCGAGCTAATGCTAGGCCACATCTCTCGATATACTTGTGAGTGCGTGTGTTAAATAATCAATATCAGTGTGAGAGGTGTCGGCCCTGTCTTATCATCACTTGATGCCAGCTCTTCGTAGATGAGTTTTCATTACCTGAAACTCTTTGGTTGGTTCAGAGGGGAAGAGAGTTACAGAAATGTGTGTTCTGAGTTAAGTAAATTGGGAAGAATCTAGCTTTTATTCAAGAGCCATTTCCTCAAAATCGGGAACACAGTGATTAACAAAGACCAAACGATGAAAAAGAACCAAGACTTTGTCATTTTATTTCCCAGAGGCAGCGAATTATTTCATAAACAAAGAGCATATGATCCCTGCCCCCATAGGTTTTTTTTTTTAATCAGACAGCCCCCTAAATAAATCAAAGCGATGGTATGACCTTTCTCCACACAGGTCTGTTCTGGGTGGACAAGGTAGCTTTAACTTAGAGATTGCATTTGCACAACCACATAGATAGACAAGAAGCCGAATTTTAGGGTATTCCCATTCATGGGGCAGGGCTTCCAGAGTCAGTCTTTGGATCTGCTCGGGGCAGGCGTGGGCTGACTGACTTGGCAGACAAAGCTGGTTCCATCCCATGCTTATGTTTCCAGTTCACCAGGAATCTGACTTTCACTCTGTGCCTCTCAAGTTTAGATCCACTTTGACGAGATTCTTACCCTCCTACGCTCCCCAGGAATCTTCCTGTAGGCAGTTTGGCGCACAGGTGTAGTAACCAAAGTTACATGGCATGTCAGGTGGCAGCTCTTAGGGTTTGTTTTATTCACTTTTTTTGACTCAAGTTTATCTATTTAGGCTAAACACCTTTCATTTTCAAAATCACCCAAGACCTCTCCTTAAAACTCCCGAGGACCACTCTGCTTATACCTTTGCCTTTTATAAAATGTCAATATTCCATCTATATCAAAAGTTTACTTATTCATAGTTTAGTTTATCATGCCTGTAGCTGGATGCCTTTAAGATTGTCCTGAATATATCCAGCCTCTCTTTATGCATATTAAACACTATTCTTACTAAACATACGATACTCATGGAACATTCTAGATACCTTAAATTCCTGCTGAGCCACATTCTGAGTTGCATATACTCACTACACCTCAGTTCTCTCATGGCTAAAATGTGGTTAAAATAGCACCTGGTTCACATGGTCATTGTAAAAATGGAAAGAAATCAGTTAAAGTATCCGGAACAAGACTTACCATATTGCAAGGATACAAGCAGTGAGCCCAGAACTGTGTATGATATTACGTACCACATACGTGGTAGAAACTTTGTATTTCCAACAATGACTGCTTCCTCCTAATCTTTGTTAATATTCATAACACATGACCAGATAAAGATCGTCTTTTGTTTCTGTTTTAGGTGGGGTTTTGCTATGCCGCTTTAGTTAGCCTGGTTCCTTCTGTAGAGCCCCTGGATGGCCTTGAACTTGGCAGTCCTATTGTATTTGTCCCTTGGGATCTGGGATTATAGGCAGCCAATGTCACATTGTTTGAGAGCAGGGATTATTATGATGACCATTGCTGTCATCAGGAGTACCTTATTTTTATTCAACGTGAAACATCTTAGTTTTAACCCAATTTTACTATGTAAAAATGCCTATATCTTCATACCTTTCAAAGTGGATGGCATCATGAGTTATAGAATTCCGACAAACCACAAGCTAGCTGAGGGGTTAAACAAGACCTGTGGATCTAGGGAACTTCCATCAAGCTGAAGTGTGAATCACTGAACTCTTCAGTGCCATCTTCAGCAGCATGTGGCCACAGCAGACAAATCTGGATTACAGGGGTTAAGTCTTTAAAAAGTGTGGGACTGCATGCAATGCTGAGGATTTGCTTTGTTCTAGAACCTGGTCATTTTTTTTCAATTGTAAATGCTCAGGCTTATTATTAACTAGTTCTTGCATTTTAAGTTAACACATATTCCTTATTTATGCTCTGCTTACGGTAGTACCTTCTCTCAGTACAGCATGCCTGTCTTGCACTCTGTGTGTCTGGCATCTCCGGACTCTGCTCTTCTGCCGATCATCCTTAGTTTGATTACCCCATCATCTGTCCTTCCTGCCTGGCTGCTGACCAGTCAGCATCTTATTAAACCAATTTGTCTAATTAAAAGGGAATAAAGTTCTGACAGGTGTGATAACCCTGTGGACCAGAGACAGATGCCTCAGTGTTACAGAAGTCCAGGCAGTGTGATGTCCCTGTCATTAGATAACATTTCAACCTGCTGGGGTCTTTGATGGAGTTAAAGACTAAATAGTTATAATTATAATTTTCCTTAATTATAGTAGAAAGGAAATCAGATATAAAACCTTAGACTCACCAAGACGAGAGGCAATTATTTTCTCTAGTTTTGTCAAGTGCAAATGGATTAGATATTATTACTGCAATTCTTACTTAGTAACTGTTTTTGTTGTATACAGTTTTATTAGAATCTGGTAATCTTTATTACTGGATAGAATCAATCAATACTGGATAGAAACTTTTTTTAATGTAATCTATCTGTACTTAGAAGCAAATCTCTCCATTTTAAAGGTGAATCAGAGTGGCAACTCAGTGTGGTGGCGTAGACTGCAATCCAGAAGTTGGGAGGTAGAGGCAGGGCCATCCTTAGCTATAACAGCGGGTGTAATGTTAGCCTCGGCTACACAAGATTCTATCCCAGAAAGCAAAAGGAATAGAGCACAGTGGATGTCATTTAACTTTGCCTTATGTCACAGATACTGTAGACCATGTTGTCCCAAGAATCCAAATCACTAGCTTTTTTAATCAACACCAAATAACTAATAGTTTTCCTGCTCTCCTGTCCATCCCCAGATGGACCCCTCCCCTGCTGTTATGTGCATGGGGTGATGGACCTAGCTCCTGCCTTGAGAACAGTCACGTCTGAGAAAGCATTCCCTTTCCAGTCATGCAAGCACAGGGCAGCCACCTAAAGGTGAGCACCCCTTGAAAGTTGACACCTGGCTTGCCTGCCCCGAGGCCCATGTTCTGTGCTCGCTCAAGACTGTGTTACAGCTCACGGGTCTCAAGGAAGGAAGGATGCTTGCGGAACTGATTACAATGCATTTCCCTCCTCAGTGGCCCTTGTAACTTTTAGGTCAGCAGCTGTCACCTGGATAAGTCAGTTGCCAGGTAGATGAATTTTGGAGGAGGCAATATTAGCCCTTCATCTGTATTATTGTGCCTATAGGAAAACAAGTTACTGCCCTCAAAGTCAATTTACAGTTTTATTCTTTTGAAAAAGGGTCTCCCTACATAGTATTGACTGTCCTGGAATTTGCTATACAGACCAGGCTGGCCTTGACCTCACAGAGATCCACCTGCCTCTGCCTCTTGAGTACTGGGACTTAAAAAGTATGCCACTGTGTTTGGCTACATTAAAAAAAATTATTTATGTTTATTGTATGTCTATGAGTATTTTGTCTGCAGGTGTGTCCAAGCACTGCAGGCATGCAGTACCAGAAGAGGCTGTCAGATTCCCTGGAACTATAATTATTGTGGGTGCTAGGAACTGAACCTGGGTCCTCTGTGAGGGCAGCTTCACGGTTTTATCAATCAAAGCTCCAAATAAAGTATATAACATGAATTTATTCACGTTAAAAAGACCTTACCCCCAAATCGTTTTTTATTCTCGTTCAGATACACATTTTGCACATAAATTCAAATATATATTTGTTTTTGCTTGTAGGACAGGACCTTGTTCTGTCGCCATCTGTCTTCAACCTCAGAAGTGACTGGAGCTAAAAGCCCACCACTCTAGTTATTGAAGGCACTAGCCAGTTTTTTTGTTCATTTGTTTGTTTGTTTGTTTTGTGAGACAGGGTTTCTCTATGTAACAGCATTGGCTGTCCTGGAACTCACTCTGTAGACTCTGTACAACTCACAGAGATCCACCTGACTGGCCGGTTTTTGATTGTTATTTTCAAAGAAATTAAAACTCAAAAGACATTTCAAATGTAAAAATATATAAGCTCATGTTCTTTAAGCTGTCAGAAAACTTATGTCATCTCCTGTGTGCCCTTTGGAGAACTTCACAATTTCCTTGTGACAGGGTATGAATGAAACATGCAAATAATATCTTAAAACTACAGAAATAGGCTGGAAAGACGGCTCCAGAGGTTAAAAGCACTACTGCTCTTCTAGAGGTCCTGAGTTCAATTCCTAGCAACCACAGGGTGGCTCACAACCATCTGTAATGAGATCTGGCGCCCTCTTCTGGTGTGTAAGCAGAGCACGGTATACATAATAAATAAACTTTAAAAAAATTACAGAAATAACTTTGATATTTTAGACTCTCATTAACGATGGTTATTAGCCACAGTGTGGTTACAGGGAACTGAACTCAGGATCTCTGGAAGAGCAGCCAGTGTTCTTAACTGCTGAGCTCTCTCTCCAGCCCTAGACTCTATAGAGGAGTCTTGGGGACTCAGGAGTCCCAGCCCATACTTTGAGAACTATTTACTATAATTTTTTTGTGACAGTAATTAGTATAGTCAATATTTCCCTAAATGGTAGGGTGAATGTCTTCGTGCAAACCATTGCCCAGTTGGTGTCCAATGGCCACAATGCTGCCAGGGTCATTCTAATCTGGATGGCATGTGCTGTTAACCCAGGGTGGGGCTATGTCTCAGTACATAGCCCAACTGCTGCCAGGGTCTGGGTTTTATATTGAGGATACTTCCTGTGTGCCGTTGTCCAGGCAGATGAGGTTCCACATGGAGCAAGTACATAGCGCCAGAGTCTACTGTCAACAAATGCTCGTTGCCTTTTTAGTGGAAAAAGAAGGAAGGATTTGCTGTTACCTTATTATAGTGGGCTGGGTAAAGTCAACATCATTGATGTTTACGATATACAAAATTTCATTTTGAACTCAGAATATTGCCTTGAGAATAGAGGCCAATCAGGTGGTCCAGCAGGTAAAGGTACTCGCTTCCAAGCCTGAGCACCCCCGAGTTTAATCCCTGGAGCTCACTCGGTGGAAGGGAAGAACTGGCTGCTGCCCTCTGACCTTCACATGCGCACTGTGGTACATGCGCGCGCACACAGAGTAGCTGTTTAAACAGTGTAAATAATAATTAAGTCTGAACGTGGTGGGCCACTCGTAATCCCAGCACTCATGAGGTGGGTATGGAGGATAGTAAGCCTAGCTTGGTCTACACAGTGAGACTCTGTCACGAAAATAAACAAATAAGCCATCCCGTCTTGTCCTCAACGTCATATTGCAGAAGGAGGGCTTTAGGAGATTCATTTTTCAAGGTTCCCCGATAGGTGATGGAATGAAAGCCATAAATGGCATATTGCAACAGCACCCAGTGATAACAACTTTTTACGTGTTCTTCCTGCCTTCTCCACTCCCATGTAACATTCATGTGGTGTGATTAATTATGCCCTCAATAATGCAAAAATTTAAATGAAATTATATTTAAGCCTCCACAGAATACTTCTAATGATAACGTATTGCTTAAATATATAACACTATAAAATACATTAATGCAATAAATTTTATTATGTAAAACTAGCAATGCCAGCTTAAATGGAATTGCACCTAAGGGTCCACAGAACACGTTTAATGATAATATATCGTTTAAATATATTACAATATAAAATACAATAATGTAATAGTAGTTTTATTATGTAAAACTAGTATGACAGCTTTGTCACAGGCAGTGTGGGCCTATGACCAAGAACTTGACTGAGTTATGTCATTTCAGTGGTCAGACACATACATACAGACAGCTTAATGCCACCTGAGAGTTAAGATCCTATTGATGTTTAATAAGGATCAGGAGAAACAAATAGGCCAAATAGATGTTTATTCGGGGGAAATAGCTCACAACATAGACAGATGAACGCCAGCAGGTTCCTGGTCCCAAGGATGCCTCCCGACGTGCTCCTGTCCCCGTGCTGCAAGCAAGAGAGCTCTCTGAGCCCCCTCCAAAGCTTAGTTCCCCCAGGTCACATCCGGCCCGTCTCCACCCCCAATGGGCGTGGTCTATGCCACAGGTGCGGATAAGGTGAATATCTCCCTACAACATCCCCCATCTCCCAGGTCATGAAGCTCCTGCAGAACCCTTGGCATTGAAAGTGGAAATGGTTTCCACCGGACAAAGTCGGACCATTTATGGAGCCTCTGCTCCCCGCGTTTCTTTAGCAGCTGGGGGCCACATAAGAGGCTGTCATTGCTGCCACCAGTGCCCGTCAATTAGAAGGGCTGGCACAATGGCATGCCATTGGTGGCATACCTGTGCTTTTTACAGTAGGCGGTCATAGGAAAAATCCACCATAAATAGATCAGGCATCGGAAAGCATTTCAGCCTTGCAGAGGAAGGGAATTGGAAAACATCAAAGACCAGCGGCTCTTTGTTTGCAGAGTCCCACTAGTTTTTTTATGTTGTCCACTAAAATATTTGGGCTCCCCCTAGCTAGTTCTTCCCCTTTCCCTTTTCCTCCTCCTCCTCCCCACCCCTTCTTCCTCCTTCTCTTTCTTTAGCAAAGTACCTAACCCTGCTTTCCACGCCATCTTGGCGGCATGGTTTCTGGTAACGGATGAGTACAAAGTGAGGCGGCAAAAAGCCGCCTTTATCCAGCTGGTCCACAAAGCTCAGACTTCGCCTTTTGACTTTTAAGTAGGCAGAAGTTTAGTGGCATCTTCATTAGTCAACATCTACTTGCTTATTTAAGATTCAGAGTTTACCATTGTGCTGCTGCTTGGCCATTACTACACAGGGAGCCAGGTATCAACACACCCACCATGGCTGACTGAGGGCTATTTGCCTAGAAATTGGTGGGGGCAGGTTCCTTGATTCTAGTTGCCTTTCCAGCCTAGATTTTTTTTTTAAAAGAGCAGATTCCTTAGAAAGGAAGGGGTGCATTGCTCCTGAGAGCCAAAACCCCAGCCATGTTTGCTCTCCTGCCCTTGTTAAGAAATGCAAGACATATGATGACAGTAAGATGAAGTCTGAAAGATGGGTTGGACGGATGCCTGGCCAGCAGGAGGGACAGCGATGGAAGACATAGTGTTCCCTGTGGGTAATGCAGCTGAAGAGAGCTGCCCACAGGGCACCAGGGGACAGCTCTTGATTTCTTGGCAGGGAGGAGAAGGAGCTTTTGTGCGGGTAGGAACTGCCTGCCAGTCAGCTATATTTACAGAGCACCTGCTGGGTGGGACTTGGAAAGAAGTCAGGCCTGTCCTCAAGAAGCTTGTGACCAAAGAGGGAAGAGAGGTCCCCAGTTACTGTAAGTGCTTAGCATGTACAGTCATCTATGAACGGGGAGGAACAGGTGACCTTCAGGGCCTGAGGTGCTCAGAGTGTAGGCTGCAACACCGGCAGTATCCACAAACCGGTGAGAAATGCAGGCTTTAGAACACGACTCTGAGCTCCAGTCAGAATCGTGCTTTGGTTGGATCCTGTGCACCAGGTAGTTTCTGAAGCCCTAGAGTCCATGGAAGCAGAGAGTCCTGAGTGTTGTAGAACAGAGGGATGGAGGGCAACAAAATCAATACTAACAGATAATCATTTGCCTGTGAGTTCCTTAAACGTGGGGCTCTCCTTTCTCAGCCACTTTTGTAAGCATTTTGCTCTTGCCAAAGTCATAATAGGGGCTTGGCAAATGATGGTTGGGTCCTGCCACCTACCTCACACTCAGTGGAGTATGGGGGGGGCATTGCTATTAATAAATGCTTGTTATAGAAGCAGTCAATGCAAATGATTTTAGTGGCTAGACTGGGCATGGCAGGATCTGTCTGAGACAAACTGCATGAGACAGAGACAGAGAGAGAGAGAGAGAGAGAGAGAGAGAGAGAGAGAGAGAGAGCGCATTACAGCTAATTTTAGAGGATGCCCCGTAGGGGAGTTGAAACTTTGGGATACATTCATTTTTTTGAGTCAGGCCTGCTTGGCCATCATCATTCCTGGTTACTTACCTATCACCTCCAAATTACACGGATTCTTTGTACACATGCTTCAGAAACAGTGGGGGAGGTTTTTCCCCCTTCCGTTTCTGTTTCAGCACTCCTGATGACTGGTTGATGATTGATCTGCTTATGTAACTTGTGCGCTGCAATGCTAACCCTGAGCTGTACTCACATTAACAGGTATTCCCATCGTGCAGTTAGTGTGGAGGAGGCTAGCATATCTGTCCCGTCCCTGGCTGCCTCCTCAGCCCCTACCCCAAGAACCCTGGGAAGTCCACAGTCCTGAAAACTCCACAAATCCTTAACAGGTGGCATATGTAGACATCTGTGGGTGTGGCCAAGTAAGAACAACAGCGACTGACGATTACGAGAAAGCAGCAATCGATGACGTAGAGACGCTGAATCTGCTACTCATTCCTTCCTGCCAACCTCCCTGAGGTAGAGGGTCTACTGTTAGCTCCACCTCCTCATGAAGAAACTAAGGCACCGTTCCTGCAGGAGGGACAGCTAAGAGGTTACGTGACCTTACGGTGACCAATGTGAGGGAAAGGGAAGTAATAATACTGGAAAGTCCATCCGTTCACTTCTGCCTCCTTCAGAGCGACTGAGAAAGGAGGCGCAGGCGCTGCCAGAGAGCACGGGCTCTCCAGTTAGCCTGATGGGGAAGAAGGCACAGAGCCTAGCTTCTCTTCACCAACTGTGGGGCCTGGAGGAGTTTCAGTTCCCGTGTGGAAAAGGGTTACTACAGTTAAAAATGTCTCCTAAATGCAGTAGGTGTCGTGAGTTGCTGTGTTTACTTGTTGGCTGCAAAGCAACTGGCTTTTTCTGTTCTTGAGAGGGCACGGGTCTTTCCGAGCAGGCACACAACTTTCGTTTCCACGTCATCGTCATGCAGATGTCTCAGCATTAACGTCCTGAAGTGTTTCCACAGTTTGGACAATCCACCACAGCTGGCTGATAGAATAGTAACCTCCAGATTCCAGGCTGTTGAATTAAAGGTCTTAAATCCTCATTTTGTTTTTTATATTTTGACCTGCTGGGTAGTGCATGGGTCCTTCAGGCACAATGGAGATGGGCAATTTATATTCGGAGCATGTTTATAGCATCAGCATCCAAGATGATTCTAATTAGTCTGGTTAGAATTCACCCAAGGCCCCACTTGGATCTGAAAGAACGCTAGCTGTCCTTGGGAAATTCGCCTGGTGTTGTATGTGGTAATGCATGCTTGGAGTCCCAGCACTTTGAAGGCTGGGGAAGGAGGATTGTGATGTGGTCTAGACCAGCCTTGGCTACATAGCCAGAGCTACATAGAAAGATCTTGTCTCAGCAACAAAGCTGAAAGCACTAACAGCCTGATTGACAGCTTATGCACAGCTATCCACCAACTCTTTCGCCATTCTTTCTTACTTAGTTCCCTATGTACTTAATGTGTACATGGAGAAGCCAGGGAGAAAAGCAGCACCCCTGTCCATATTTAATTGGGGAGGAAGAGGTAAAAGCAGAATGTCACAGCCCAGAGGGCCTTGAAAGAAACCGGAAAGGAGGACAAAGCCTAAGCAAGTGAGACCGTATCCCGCCTAATCTATCCACGTACTCACAGAGGAAAGGTAGAAGCCCCGCTGCGGGAAAGAACAAGGCAGCAGGACCTCAGTGGCAGGAAGCTCAGAGGGTGGACAGAGAATACAGCTCCAGGGTAGACCAGCTGCAATAGAACAGTAGGAGAAAGAACAAGAAAACACAGCAATGGCTGTGAGTGCCAACACAGAATAATGGAGGGAACGCAGGAGTACAATAAACAGCTTCTACAACTGTGGGGGGGGGGGAAGGGTTAGGAGACAGGAAGAGCCAGCAAGAGGTCCTGGGCATGCTGCAGCCGTGGCTCAGACCAAAAGACAATGTGTCAGAGAAGCTGGCTTCTCTGGTGCCCTGCTACTCACCGGTGTGCCTCAACAACTCAGCCACAGCAGAGCCGGCAACACTTCCATTTCTCCACTCTGATCTGGGCAAACCAAAAGGCTGAGACTTTTACCTTGTAGTGGATAGCAGCATTAATGATACTTTCTATGATGTGATAAAGACATGGAAACAGTCTTGTCAATGGCATTTCAAGGGACGTACGTCTCTTCACTGTACCTGTGAATGACAACACATCCTGCCATGTTAACTTCTCCTGGCAAGTAAGGGTAAATACCTCTTCTCCATTGATATCTATCTATCTATCTATCCGTCCATCTACCTATGTATCTATGTATCTATCTATCATCTTCTCCCTCATTAATAAATAGTAAAATACTTATTGATCACCAGAATATTTAAAAATTTTTCATACAAGTAAATTGAAAAATTTAAGTTTGTATCAGGTAAACACACACACACAAATATATATATATATATACATATATATATATATATATATATATATATATGACATTGTTGCATCTCCACATCCCTGCATTGCTCATTTTCTGATTTCTGTCATGGCATAATCCATTTTTTTTTCCTAAGCCCATCCCTGTCGTCGTATACTAAAGTCTTGTGCATTCCCACAGCCAAGATGCTGGAAGGCATCCTAGACATGGACATCTATAAAGCTCCTAAGATCCCATTATCTGCATAAAATACAACTTTCTCATCTTTAGGTTTTATTTAATGATCAAGTGGAAAACACTTTTTAAGGAAATCGTCTTCATCAGCAGCCTCTTCCTGTTCTGGAACTAAGCATCTGCTTTAGTCACACAAAACCAATAGCACCCAGTTCTGGTACCCATGGGGATCCCACAGGAGCACCTTTATGCTCTTACACCCTGGCATGTGCCTGTAGCTACCTGGAAACAGTATCTTCTCTAACAGAAGTTCCTCTAGAAGACTGCACAGCCAGTGCAAGAAGGTCTTTAGCAGACTTCTCTGCCACACTGCTCTGGTCTACAACCTCTTGATGCCTCCTCTAATGCTCCGTTAGCAAGCACGGGAAGATGCCACCAGACTGGAACAGCCCATACTGTTGAGAGACGAGCCTAACACTTTCCATTTTCCTTTTTCTTTTCTAGAAAATGAAGTGTCAGCCCCAGCTCCTCCCCCAGAAGGTAAGTAAAACCATCCCATCACGTGTCTGAGCAGCAAATTCTGAAGTCCGTCCCAGCATGGTTTGGCCTCCATGGATGCTGTGAGCTTTAACCTATTTCCTACGGAGACACTGGATGGTGACAGGTGTGATGAGTTGATAACAAAAATAATATACAGTGTATTAACCTAACTTGAACAGCACTTCATATACATTGTGGGATTATTTCCAAGTCCTTCAGTGATAAACAAGTTGTAGCCAGGCTCACATTTTGTATCGGTAGAGGCAAAGTATTTGTGAAATTTCCCCAGGTTCAGCAAAAGCCAGAGTTTACATCTTTCTTGTGACAATGGAAAATGGATGCCATCTCACCCTGAAGCTCATTAGCTTCTCAACTTGGTCTATGTCACCATCAGGCACCTGCAGAGACTCTTTGGGAATGGTTGACCACTGAGGCACGGCATCAGATCCAATCTATTGGATTGTTAGTATTCTCTGGCCTTCCAGATTGAGAAAGAGAGTAACTGAAACTACCCAGCAAAATTCGTGGTAGGTCTACAACACACAGAATCTGATTTAGATAAAAGAGACCCACGGCTTAAGGAAGAGAATGGAGTTGAAAGGATTATAAGCAAGCCCAAATGATGGTTAAAAGCTCAAAGTGGACCTCAGGAATCATTTGTGTGTCTGCTCCTGCCAAGACAAAGAAACCAAAATCACATGCATTGTCCCAAAAGCCCTCAACACAGGCCAAAGCCAACCCCAAAGCCAAACTTCTTTCTTGTCACCCTCCTTAAAGAGACGCCTGGTGAGTCCCTCACTGAGCATCACAGCATGCACACCTCTAGGTGGCACCCTAACCCTGGAGAAGGATACAGGACTCCCTTCCAAACACTTGAAAGACAAAAACTCACACTGAACCAAACACAGCATGAAGTCCTATATGGAAAACAGTTTCCTGTATTATTGGTTTGCAGTCAAACTGAAAATAAACCACGGCCCACAGAACAATCAAATGAAAGCTACTAGACTGGCCTGCTCACAATGCTGTGAGGAGCCCTTCCAGGGCAGTGTGCCAGTTATCCGAGTCGGCAATGTGGCCTGGAGCCAAGAGGCGGGAGACCAAGCTCAAAGTAAACTGAGTAAGACTTCAATAGCTAGTGCTGCTCCCTTCTTTCTTTGCTGGGAATTCATGAGAGAATTCTGCAACGTTTCCACCCTGGAGACAGTGTTTAAGAGGGCAGTTCAGGGACTTGAGCAGCTCACAGAGCCACTGTGTCTAGCTAGGAATACCAGCTGGAAACCTGAAATAGTAAGAAATACTGCTGAATTTCCAAACGAATGAAACAGGCTCGATGCCCTGTGAGTCAAGTGGATAAGCTTGGGTCTAGTATTTTGTAGGCGTCTATCTTGAAGCCATTGGAGACATGTGCCATTCGTCTTAGGATCTTCTTCTCCCTTGCTATGGTTTCTTCTTGTATGTAAGGCTTATTTTGGCCCTCACTGAGCGCACTGAGAACCTAGATAAGACTTTCTCTCCTGCCTGCAGGTCAGATGCTGTGCTAGGCCACTACAAACTATGTTTTCCTTATTCGGCCATACTTCATCTTTACTAAACAATATTGAGCTACTATGGCTAAAATGCCTACTCCCAAACTTTGCTGAAATCATCTTTAGTTAGCTGAGATCTGGCACCCTAATTATAGAAAGAAACAGACAGATAGGAAGAAAGACAGAAGGCGGAGGACAGAACTCATGTTTGAAATGATATGTATGTATGTATTTATTTTCTTGTTTGTCTGAAGTAGGGTCTCATGGATCTCTCAGGCTGGTCTGGAACTCATGGTCCCTTTGCTTCCTTTGGATTACAGTGTGTGCCACCACACCCAGCTATGGATGAAATAGTTACTTTAATGTCTTAAGATGTATCTGTGCGGGGGTATCTGTGTGAACGTACATGCACATGCGTCTGGTGCAGGGAGAAACCAGAAGAGGGATGGAGTGACCGGCAATGTCAGCCGCCCGACATGGGTGCTGGGATGCAAACTTAGGTCTTCATGTTTGAACAGCAAGTTCTCTTAACTGCGGAGCCATCCCTAACCCTAACAGTTATTACCTTAAATAACCCACCTTCTCATCTCTAAACTAATATGCTTCTGAACAGAAAGAAATGCAGGATAGATGGCCTTGATAAAATCTGATCCTGCTGTCCTCATAACAAAAATTATTGCTACCCAAGCCAATCCAGAAAAGTCATGTGCTCACAAGAACATTTCCAATCTACATACCTCACACAGTCATTTTATACCTCCTTGTAACAGCCAGAAATTAAGCTATCGGGGCCTTTATGTGGGCCAATGTTCCTTAAAGTGTCCCTGGCTGAACTCTAAAAGAAAGTGACCCACTTAGAATACTCAGTACTACTACAGTATGAAAAACAACATGGTAGAGTTAAGTTTAGTTTTTTCTTTCTTCTTTTTTTCCTCTGGTGCGAGAGTTTGTTTCATTGAGACAGGGTCTCTCTGTGTAGTCCTGGCTGTCCTGAAGTTGATATATGAAACAGGCTGTCCTTAAACTCACAGAGACCCCCTGCCTCTGCCTCTTGAGTGCTAGGATTAAAACAGTATGCTACCATACCCTGCCCTGGGTCAAGTGTATTTTAACCCATGTGTATTGCATGTCTTTATATACACTTTTCAAATGATCACATTTATTAACTGCATTAATTAAAGGTTAAAGTGACTCTAAACTATAATCCCCACATTCCTAATTGATATGCAGCATAACGAATCTTAAGCCTCATTAACGTCATCATTTATTCCCTTCCTCTCACTCTACTCATTGCCCATCACCCAACAAAGTGCTGGGAGACACTTTTAAAAATGTGCTTGTACTTTCCACACAGAACCAAATAAAGAGAAAGAGGCGGGGATTGCTCCAGCAAAAGGTGAGTTGGAGGGAGGGAGAGGCAGATTGGATCCAATCCAATCCAGCCAGGTCAGAACAGGAGGAGGGTTCCATCAGTGGTCATGTGACCTGTGACATTTCTCTGCATTAGCTTTCATCTGTAGAGTTTCCAGTTCCTCGTTTGCATCTTATCTGCAAGAACCAATCAGCATAATCCCAAATGGTGCTTGTGTGTGTGTGTGTGTGTGTGTGTGTGTGTGTGTGTGTGTGTAAAACTCATTTCCAAACGAGCATTCAGTAAGGAGCCATCATCAATTGGTGAGTTGGCAATTTTTGAGTCCCGCTGAGCATGATGATCCTGGTTTGCTTCAGTTGGGAAGATCAGCTGAGTTATCCTGAGGTTTCTAAAGTTTTCCAGTTTGTGAGTCATTACATGAACTACTTCAGGTTCTGTTGCAATAAGACCAGCCCCTCATGGAACAACACTGAGTTAACATTGCTGTAGATACATGGAGACCAGCCCTCACTGTACAACACCAACACAGACCGTAGATACATGCAGACCAGCCCTCACTGTACAATATGGAGTGCATGCTGGCGTGGATACACTGATTTGTAGACATTACACATTAAGCAGACATCATGCAGCTGCTTTCTGAATTGGGCACTCAGTGGTGTAATACCGACATATGATTTGCCCTTTGGGAAAAAGTAATCATTACTGTGTATTTCTGTGTATCCCCATAGTTGAAGTCATTGTCATCACTAAAGAGTAAGAGCCTTAGCCTAAAAGGGAAATTTTCATGGGAGCTGATGGACAGTTTTGCCTTATATGCTTCCATTATCATTTTTACATTAATGAAGAGTGTAGTTTCAAGTTCAGAGTCATTACTTTCTGATTACAATAAGAAGACTCTTATCTTTCCTGGGTACAGCTCAAAGCATGTTAATTATCTATTTGTTCTTTGTATGTTATATGTCATTTTCTAATTCCTATCTCTTACACATTCGTAAAGCCTTTCCTCCTTCCTTCCTTCCCTCCCCCTCTCCCTCCCTCCCCCTCTCCCTCCCTCCCTCTCTCCTTCCCTTCCTTCCTTTCCTCCTTCCTCTTTTTTCAGTATATTGGATTTACTTCAAATAACTTGGACTTACTCTCTTGCAAATGAAGGCAGTGTTATCACATTACACTTTGCCCTGACCTTCAGGAGTGCCCACGGACAGTACCACAGATGCTAATTCTGGCCATGTGGCTATAGTTCAAGGCTATTTTCTTACAGAATGCAGACAGTGCAAACTCCTAGAAATCTTTCCATGATACAGGTTCAAGGAGGTTCGCACATCCTGGCTGCAGTTATTGTAACATTATTCTCAACAAGACCAGTAGAGTATACCTCTGCTTCCAAGTTTGGAAAGGGGTACTTGAGCTGACCTGTGGGACTGAACCAACAGGACAGGTGATGTAATTCCAGAAGGCAAGCTGTCATGCTTTAAACAAAGCCTAGGCTCAACCCTCAGTCTACAGAGGTCATCATACTCCATTTATATGCTTAAAGAGGTTTTCTATAAACTCAAAGCAACCAGTCACCAATACTTCCTTTCAGGAAACAAGCATGACGAAACAAGGCCAGATGATGGGATCTCCTAAAATTAGTACCTTTTTTTTCCCTCTTCCACTTGTAGGCTTGACCACTCGCAGTCACGTACCAGAGTTCACAAACTGCCACGTTTTTTAAGAGTCACTGTTCATACTTGGCATGCAAGTCTATTTAGTGTAGAAAGTGATATCCCTAAATGAAGCTAGGCAAATGGCTTGATTTTGCTTTCTCTCTACGAAGTCCTCTTCAACTATCATTCATTTTCATCCAGGACAGGGAGTTTTCAAAGAATATAGTTAAGCAAAAAAGTACAATAAGAAAGAAGCACTAAATGGAATCCATGCCGCCATACTTCTCTCCAGTATTAGCCAGAATGCCTTCCTGTGTTCGAGCCTCCTCCTGAAGACAGAGTTTCTGTCCCTCCTGGTCCCGCAGCCGTTCAGTCCCAAATAAACATGCAGAGGCTTAGATTCATCACAAACTGTTTGACCGATGGCTCGGGCTTCTTACTGGTTAGCTTTCTCAATTATTAGCCCATTTCTATTGATCAGTGTATCTGCACGTGGTTCTGGCTTACAGGAGAATGCCTGACATCCTATCTTCCCGGTAGCTGTCTTTCATTTATTTATTTTTTAACTGTCTGACTCTGGTTTCAGCCCTTTGACAGCTGGCTCTGACCATGTGGCTCCCTTCCTTCTTTCCTTCCTCCTCCTAATTTTTCTTGGACCATTTGCCCCTGTCGTTTATGGTTATCTCCACTCAGTCTTGAATTAATGGTTGACTCCTTGCTTTTCAGTGGTCAGGCACTGTGTCTTTGGTCACCTCAGTCTCGTTCCCTCCATTATCTGGCATAGAACCTCACATGACAATCTCCCAGGAAACACTTGCAGGATGAATCAACAGTTGAATTTCTATGCTGCCTTGCCTGCTGACCATACAACAGTGGTAATCTGGATAGTTTTATTCCTATGTTCTTCTCATTTGTTGGGCAAGGTACAGACTTATAGCTGATGACAGTAATGTAGAACAATTGCCCAACACCTCTAAACATGATCATACCTGGAAATAGTTCTAAACTTATCCTGGCATCTTTTATTACTATGCACGCTAGTCTTCTGTCTAGAAGCTCTATGGCTGTCACTATTTGCTGTACTGGAAAGACGGCTCAGTGGTTAAGAGCACTGACTGCTCTTCCAAGAGGACCCCGGTTAGACTCCTAGCACTCAGATGGCCCCTCATAACCATGTAATTCAGTCCTGGGCACTATGATGGCCTCTTCTGGCCTCTACAGGTACTGCCTGCATGCGCTTTAGGGATAATGGCCATATAGATACAAATTAAAACAACAACAACAAAAGTTTTAAAAAGGAATATTTTAACTGAAATTAGTCTGGGATGACCTAGAAATTTTCTGAAAAACAAACAAACAAACTCATTTTTGTAGCCGTGAAGAGTTACTTGGTTCAGATATTGACCTTGTATTAGGGTGCCAACTTCTTCAAACATATTAGGAGCTTCTGAGTCATTCATAGTAACACATACCTATAATCCTGGAATCTAAGGGGCTAAAGCAGGAAGATTGAGTTTTGAAGCCAGCCAGGGCTACAAAGTAAGGCCCTATCTCAGGCCTTTTGAGACAGGGTTTCTCTGTGTTGCTTTGGAGCCTGTCCTGGAACTCATTTTGTAGACCAGGCCTGCCTCTGCCTCTCAAGTGCTGGGATCAAAGGTGTGTACCACCACCACCCCCGGCTTAAAAAAAAAAAAACAAAAAAACCCTGTCTTTTAGTATCCTATTAATTCAGAGCATACACACACACACACACACACACACACACACACACACACACACACGCATATTTAAAAGAATTATTGTGCCTTTTGTTTTCCTTCCAGAAAAATAGTTGCTTTTGGTAGCTGCTGCAAAGAGAAGAAAAACTTACTATCTTCAGGGATTAGTGTCACCACTGCATTAACTATCTCCCATGAAATTCATTGAAACCCATGCTTATCTCTCACATAGCCTGAGCTGGAGTCACCTACCTCCTCCTGACCCAGTGTCGCTGGCAGCAGACCCTGGAACCTGTGCTTTCCCGGAGGATGCAATTTCTTTAAGGGAGTTTTCATTCATTTTCTTCACTTAGGTTCCTTTATACCTGCAGTATCAGTATCCTGGGGCTTTTTGCTCTTATAATGAGCTATGTTTGAACAATTTACCTTTAGATGCCCATCAACCAATCGCATGATGAAAGGCCTCTTATATACTTTTCCTTTTCTTTAGCTATGTTTTCTCTTGTAGACCAGGCTGGTCTTGAACTCACAGAGATCGGACTGCCTCTGCCTCCCGAGTGCTGGGATTAAAGGAGTGTGCTACCACTGCCTGGCTCGATGTGTATTCTAATGTCATTCATTGCTTTACAGTAATGAACTTTGTTAAAAGTTCACATCATTGCATTTTTCAGTTCTGAGGCAGCCGTTAGAAGATAGAACCTTGACTTTATGTGTCTGGAGGACAGAAAAAAAAAACATTAAATACACCTATTTATAATAAGATGAATATTGATTTTTATAATCATCAAAATATGAAGGCATTGTCATTTTAAAAAGTGTAAGTTAATAAAATGACCCAAAAATGATGAATTAATGCTAGCTGTTGTTGCTATCTTCCAATATTTTGTTCTTGCTGCTAATGATTTTGGTAACATATAATATACTTTCTACTTATGATTGTCCTGCTTAAGGTATTCAAGAATTTGCCTAAATCATACAAGATATTATATCAGTATTTAACCAGTCTTTCTTATGAACAATGCATATTTCATATGCTTTTATTCTTCATTCTAAAGCCTCAACGTTTGTCTTAGGTGTACATTGCTTAAATTATGTTTTACATTAACAGGCAATTTAAAATCAACTATGGGAAGCAAGCACAGTGGCTCGCGTCTTTAATCCCTGCACTTGGGAGGCAGAGGCGAGCGGATGATCACTTTGAGTTCAAAGCCAGCCAGGTGGAAATAATTGTATAATTAACAGAGCCCAGAAGGCTGAAAACACACCCTACAGGTTCTGTGGTTGGCTGTGATTAGAGAGCAGGACCTACACACAACCCAGACAACTCGTGCAGCTCACTGAGATCCTAGGCTGCCGGCGCGCTTTTCTCTCCTCTGATCTCTTCCCTGGAAACGTCAGTTTTTCATCCATCATTTTCATGGCCCCATGATTGCTATTTTCCCATGACCTAGAGATAAGCAAGGTCGCTGTTGTTCTATTACCAATAAAGACTTCGGAGTCAGATACTGGGGTGAAAATGTGATGGAGGAGCGACCAGCTGACTTCCCTTTTTTAACAGAGCCCCAGCAAGACCGCGTCTTCACATGTCCCAGGCCAAAAAAAGACAGCCAATCCCTAGGTCCCTCCCTACTCCTTCCTGTGCACCTCTCTATCCATATTCCTGGCTTCTCCATTGTCTCTATGGCTACTTCCTGTCAACTAGTCGCTGGCTCCACCCCCTGATTGAAGGTTAATGTTATTAACAGAGTCTCAGAGTTTCACAGTGTGATCAAGTGTCCCACAACAGTTTGCTTTGTTAGATGGCCCTGTCTTCAAGTGTGCTGTATTCTAGTAAGCCCAAAAGGAAATGTTAAGAGTTTCCATCACCATTGTCATCACTTTGAAGTAGAGAAAGGGGTCGTGTGACTTCCACACTACACTACTTTTTGCCTTCTTTTTTTTATTTTTGAGATTCTGTCTTTCATACCCACCCCCACCCCCCGCCACAGAATCTGGCTTTAATGGTAGATAAGAAAAAATTAAACTTCTCCACCCAACTCGATTCAGTTCAACCAGACCAGTGTTGGAGAGCTTGAGGTCAGATTTTCCACACCCAAGGTCTATCACGGAGATGAACACCAATTAATCCCACCCCTCAGGAGGCTGAGGCAGGAGGATTTCAAGGTTGAGGTTCATGAGTTCCAGGCTAGCTTTCTCCTTTTTCTCAGAAGTAGATGTGCACTTTGTGGAATGCTAATGATTGCTCCAAAGAGAAATGAGTTTAAGAAGTACATCACCTCAAGTCCATTAGCAGACACAGTCAACAAGGGCACTGGCATGTGTGTCAGTGAATATTCGCAAACAGCACCATCAAACACAAGCATTTATGGAGCCTAGCATTTTCCAGCCTTGGATCATTAAAGTTTCTGCTGAACAATCCCAATTTTCATAACTTGGTCAATCTCCTCCTGGGTTTTTGAAACAGTAACACTGGGGGAGGTCTCTGTGTTACAATATTTCACTTGAAGAAGTGCTAAGATACATCCCTGGTTGAAAATGATGGAGAGCCACTAAAATAATATTTGTTGTAAATATTCCAATAGATCATACAAAAGCCTACCTTCTCTGTAATTTTAAACTACTTTTAGCAAACATTCTATGAACACGGGCCTTCTGTATCGCACGTGTGAGGTCCTGTAAGGTCCTATTATGGTAAGTGTAAAATGTGAATTATTTACTCAGACCTTAGCCTGAGTGTTTTGGGAAGAAGGGTCAGTGTTCCCAATACTACAGACTGCCTCTTTACACAGGCAAAGTATGCATGTTGTTCCAGAGATATGTCAGGAAGGGGCTATTTGGTGCCTCTGAGCATACGTGCTGCACAACCTATTTTGGAACTCATAAATTTGCTGAGCAAATTTAAAATTAGGTAGCACTGGAAGTACCAATACAATCTTGAGGAAATGGCTCTAAAGTTTTGAAGATGGTTATCACTAAAAATAAAAACGGATTAATTTATGTTCTTTAACTTGAGTTTTGGCGTCTTAAATACAGAAGGGAAATGCTGGGATTTGCTGGGTGGAAACAGGGTCTCTAGAAGTCTCAAAGCTCGTGTGTCAGTGTCTGAATGAATGATACACGCATAATATCTGACATTGGTTTCAGTTAGGAAAGAAAAAACTTGGGACCCCCCTCTGTCATTTCCCCCACTGACCCACAGTCACAGAAGCTCTGGCTCCCTTTTTTAATCCGTGTTTTCATTTGAAACAGCAGCACTCACACCCTTTTTGAATTCTCCTGTTCCGTTTGGGGTTTTGCCCATGCTCTTAAAGTTTGCCCACAGGTTCTAGGCCTCCCACGGCTCACTCTGCAGTTGAAAATGCTGTGTAGCCTCTCTCCTCTTTTCCAGATTCCTCTTCCCCAGGTTACCTGGATGAAGTTCTCTATTCCTTGACTTTTTCCTCCTGTTTCTTGTTTCAGAGGAAGATGAGGCTTCTCCGCCAAGTGCCCTGCCTCCAGGTTAGGATGACTCCCTGGCCCAACTTTTAACTCCCGCTTTAACTTTTTAACTTGTCCCGTTGTAGAAGCAAAGAGTTGGGAAGCAAGAGGGGAATCATTGGCTTTGATGATGATTTTCAAGAGAAACTTCTAAAAAGGAAGATTTCCTAGCCAGGTGTAGTTGTACACAGCCATAATCCCAGTACGGGGGAGGCTGAAGCAGGAGGAATCTCAAGTTCAGGCTAGCTTGGACTACAGAGTAAGTTCATGGTCAGTCTGAGTTACATAGAGAGATGTTGTCTTCAAAGAAAGAAAGGAAGGAAGGAAGGAGGAAGAGAGTAAGGAAGGAAGGAAGGAGGAAGAGAGGAAGGAAGGAAGAAAGGAAGGAAGGAAGGAAGAAGAAGAGAAAAATCTTGGATATGGATGACTTTAGGAATGAAACTGTTTGTCAACGATTTTCATCTATGTACCCTGCCATCCTCACCCTTATTTGTATTTTCAAATTGTATTTTTGTTCTTAGAGAAGACAGACTTGTAACTTCATAGTTGGGATTCCTTCATAGTTGGGATTCAAGCCAACTTGTAGTTCTCTTCCTCTATAACACAAAGAGATGGGGTTTAGGGTACCCAGGGAGGTTGTAGTTAGTCCACCTCCCCCTTCCTATACCCTGCTGCATCCTCCAAATGATGCTTTCTTTTCAGGTTTGGGTAGTCGGGCCCTGGAGAGAAAAGATTCAGGTGAGCGAACGCACTGGGACAAGACATCTGGACGCCAGGCTTACACAAGCACTAATGACTATTTTACGAAGCTGTGTTCATTCTAATCCTTGGTTTATTCAGCCTGTAGCTTTTGTGACATCTCCCACTACAAGGAAACTAATGGATTGAGAAAACAATTAATTTTGCATGATACAAATACACACATTCAGGAGTCTGACCACGTATACCACCAACTTACTTCTTACATCACAATATCTTTTTTAACACTTAGCAAAGAAAGAGAGATCAGTCTCCACTCCTGGGATGTGGCGAAGTTATAATTCACACCTGTATATAATTGTAAATATAATTGCTAGAAACATTTTCAGACATGTCTTGTATCTATAATTCTGAAATCACTTGATCATTCATTCCTTCAATAATTTTGTGCTGTGGGCCTAACCTGGTCCCAACCCTGGCCACTTAAGGGCCAGTCAGTGGCACAGGCACTTCGGACATAGAAATGAACGCAATAGTGAGAATTCTTGTCCTCATATCCTTTACACAAGTGATCACCACTCACTGATTATTAACATGAACACAACACACACCTTTCACTTTCACATTAACTTGGGAATTAAGGATGTGCATTCAAGCGGCTACTTGGCTTAACTTCACTGTGGGTAGAATTCTTAGCACTGAGCATGATGGACACGTGAAAACTAAAATGATTAAATATGCACTTTCCTTCTTTCCTTGCAACATTAACAAGCAGACAGAGTTGTTGAACCGTGCATTTCCCCCTAGTTATCAAATGCTGACAACTGAACTCTGCCCTTGGCTCAGTGAGGGCTGGACTATAGCTCTCCATTACCATCCTCTCTCTGTGGAGATGATTGCTAAACACTGTTAGCCCGGCATCCCCTTTCAGGCTAGGAAATGCAAGCTAGGCTTCCTTTTCAGCGCGTCTCTCTTTGTGGGAAAGCTCTGTGACCAGTCTTCTCTGTTTTTGTTTTTGCTTTTTTTTTTTCTTCCTTGCAGGACAATCCAACTATTCTTTAAATTTGTCCCTGCAGGTCATGACCCTGTTACTTAACCTCTACGTAGAGTTTTCCACTGAGCACAGCAAGGAGCCTTAAAAGTACAAAGCCAGGCTTGGCTGCCTGAGCCAAGCAGAGCAGCTAATCCTCACAGTGACATGCCTTTTTACTTTCTCCAGATCCTGTTGTATGGATTTGGACACCGAGACTGCTGTGAGAACCTCTCACTGCCGCTGGGTAGATAATGGGGAACAGGCAGAGCACCAAAGCCAGTTAACAACTCTCCCGACAGGCTTCACTATTCCAGGAATTAGGTGGTCCCTCGGTCTGGCTGTGGAGGAGCTAACACTGTAGGAATGGAGATCTGTTCCTCCCTACCGGTGGTTGGAAGGGGCAAAGGAATGCTGTCACTTTGATCTAGGCTTTTAGGCGAGAACAAGAATCAGGACAGAGGAGAGCAGCAAACACAGGTAAGCCAGCCTGAGGAAAAGCTGGCCCTGAAATGATCGGTGTCCTCCTTTCCACTTCCAGAATGGTCTCTGGGTGAGTCACCTGCTGGCGGAGAGGAACAGGACAAACAGAATGCCAACTCTCAGCTGTCCACCCTGTTTGTGGAAAAACCTCAAACAGGATCAGTGAAAGTTGGTGAGTATTAGCCCGGAATCCTCCTTCTCTGCACATATCACAAAATAAATCATTTAAAAATGAGATTTTTTTTCAGTAGCCCTGAGAACATTCGTCACAACCATGTTATTCTAAAATGTCTTCATTACCCTCAGGAGATCTTGTACCCCATTATTCCACTACCCTATTCCCCTGTTCCCTAATCTTTGTTAAATAGTTATTTTAGTAGTGGTTAGCACACAGGAGTTCAATGTCAGGACCTGAGAGCCAATTTGTTTTATGTGTATTGGTGCTTTGCCTTCATGTATGTCTGCGTGAGGGTGTCAGATCTTGGAGCTACAAACAGTTGTAAGCTACCATGTGGGTCCTGGGACTTGAACCCAGGTCCTCTGGAAGAACAGTGTTCTTAACCACTGAGCCATCTCCCTATCCCCAGTGAGAGTCAATGCGATCAGATCTAAAATGTTGCTTCTGCTTCTTGCTAGTCATTCCACCTAGTCTCTTCCTGTGTAAAGTGAGAATAAACGATGATGCCTGTCTGTGAAGTAGGTGACCGGCTCTGAAGACTGGTGTCAGCCCCATCACCATCAGGTGCTTAGATGCCCATGTGCTAGGTAAACTATGGAATGTGTCTCAAGGGCAGCTGGTCAGACCAATGCTATAGACTTGGAAATATTTATTCAGAAATATTCATTACATGCCGTCTGGTTTTCTTGGATACAGCATGCCATATGAAATCCACATACATGATAGTCTAAAGACAGGAACAGATAAGAAAAGTTAGCCAAACAGATAACCACAAAAGCTGCATGTCATGAAGGAAATAAAGATAGAGCTGAGACTAAGGACTTAGGGCCTCCAAGGTTTTAATTTAGCAAATTCTTATGATCAGAACCAGATGTTATACAAATGAGCAGCTAATTAACTATATACTAGAATTTGTTCTTTCAGACCTAGCACACAAGTAGAAATACTGGCTTCTTATATGGTCTTGTGAGACTCTGGGCAAGTGGTCAGACTGCTTCTGATGTCCCCAGGGCCTAATCGGTGACTACATAGTCACTAACAGTCAATTCAAAGAGATTGGTTTAACTTAGTCATGGCCCTGTAATTACAGGCACCCATCATCTTAACTAATAAAGAGATGTATTTCTTTTGTGATTTTTTTTATTCCACATAAATGTAAATACACATATAAATATTTCTGTCCACCAATATCTTATCTTCATTGCTTCTTTTCTGATTCAAAATTTCCAAATGGGGATGTAGCTCAGAGATAGAACACTTGTTTAGGATGCACAAGATTTCAGGCTTCAATTCTTAAATATGTGTGTGTGTGTGTGTGTGTGTGTGTGTGTGTGTGTATCTGAATATATATATATATATATATATATATATATATATATATGTATATATAACTTGAGTATATATACTGCTCTCTTGTATATAATATATAAATATCTACTACTCAGTAAAAAATATAGAGAGATTCATACACACATACAAACTTCCAAAGTAGATCAGATGGGCTTCCCTAAGACTCCAGGGATACTTATCACAAAGTAGGGCCAATTTATTATGCCACTGTGGAAATATAAGCCATGCTCTATACCAGGCAGACCTGTATCAACTCCCTTCTGCTGAAAGCAAGTCAAATGATGGTTTCTAGATCTCAGATTAAATCCTTTGTGCTTTTTCTAGGTGCAAACATCACCTTTATAGCCAAAGTCAAGGCTGAAGACCTTCTTAGAAAACCCACCATCAAGTGGTTCAAAGGGAAATGGATGGATCTGGCCAGCAAAGCTGGGAAGCACCTACAGCTAAAGGAGACCTTCGAGAGGCAAACTCGGGTACAGTCCTGAACCCCTGGCCCATCCCTTGTGTGGGGTTAGAAAGCTGTTTCAGACTGCTGCATGGCTTCTCTCCTAGGGAGCATATTTCTATTCACCACAGATAACTGAGACAGTGATCTAAAAGAAAAGCTCCCATCCAAGTCCAGCTTGGTGACCAACGAGTCCGCTGGGGTTATCTCTGGGAGCATGTGTAAGATGTTACCTGCAGCAGCGTGAGAACACCAGGGGCTACATCATGTAAAGCCTCACGCCAGCATGGGCGATGATTCACAAGAGCTGCACCACCCATCTTTGGTTCGACTTAACTGACAGCTAGCACTGCAGAGCAGATTACCCTCTCCCTCTGTAGTTCTTTGCTGTTTATGTAACCACGGGGAGGGGCGTGGTGAATCGCCATATTCTCTCCACGAGGCAATGTCAAGAAGGCTTGGTCTTGTGATTGTTTCAGGCTGGTGATGCACAGCTACTCTGATTCAAAAATGGTAACGATCAGATCCAACCCCGAGGTAGCTACATGACACAAGTTCAGTTTGGAGGGATTTTGGTCCCCCTGGGTTATCGTTCCCATGTCTGCACTCGGTTGCAATTGTCTTGTTATGGGGCACCTTCACCCTCCTAGACAGAGACATACTGGATATAGACACTGTCTTATCTTTGCACCACTACTGAGAAGTTTGTTAAGTAATTGAAAGTTGAACACTTATCTCTGCCGTAAAGGTCAGTCTACAGTGTGGATTCTTTTCGTTACAGATATACACATTCGAGATGCAGATCATCAAGGCCAAAGAGAACTACGCAGGAAATTACAGGTGTGAGGTCACCTACAAGGATAAATTTGACAGCTGTTCATTCGATCTTGAAGTGCATGGTAAGAGAACCATCTCGTCTGGATATATGTAACCTTTTACAGGGAGGAAAGGGATGAAGAAGATATTTATGTAATACTATAAGATTTGGTGATTTAATCTGCATTCCGTTTTGTTTTGTGTTCAAGACAGGGTTTCTCTGTAGCTCTGACTATAGATCTCACTCTGTAGAGCAGGCTGGCCTCAAACTCAGAGTTCCCCCTGCCTCTGCTTCCCTAGAGCTGGGACTAAAGGCCTGAAATACCACCATTTTAATTTTCATTTAAGATTGTGTTTTTCTGATTGTGGAAGATTTAGTAAGTTCAATGAACCAGTATTATCTCTTGCTATCAGTAATCCTCAGTCTCCCAGAGAAGGAGTATATTATTTTTCTAAAGATTTTATCTGTTGCATGAGGGCACTTTTCCACTGAGTTCTGGGAATAAGACTACAAAGAGGGCAGGATGCCAGGACAAATGGAAGATGTTCTCCTATAGTGACTAATGTCACATAATGGAAAATTTCTACCCATGTGTTTCACGTACTGTCCAGAGAAAACACAATATGGATAAATCATCGAGGATAAATGAAATTTCCACTTTTGTAAGTGTGAAGGGAGAAAATCAACTTGCTAACAATAAGTATGAACTCAAGATGAGTTCATCTAAGTGTGATGTAGCCACAAAAAAAAAAATTAAGAAAAAAAAAGTATTGTTTTAAATGGAATTGTTTACATGGAATGGGATTGGGTTTTAGGAAACAAAGCTTTTCTCTGTAGCCTACTGCTTGCTCCACATTCAGAGTGATGTCATTAGTCATGTGTTCTGTACCTCAACTTCCATCCCTCCAGAGCAGGGTAACCAGGATCACAAAAGACTCCAGAAACCACACCCGCATCTCACTTGAGTGTATATGGGTGAAGGGAGTCGGTCATGGCTTAATGCACAAATGGGGGCAGCCACAAAGCTCCTTTTCCTGAACTCAAGCTGCGTTAGGCGGATTGCAGGGTGTGAGGAGGTGAACTTTGTCCTCACATTTGGATGAACCCTGCCAGGAAGCTGTGTACACAAGCTGGGTGTGGCACATGCCTCAGCCGCTCAGGAGACAGAGATAGCAAGACTATTGCAATTGAGGCCAGCCTGGCTTATAGAGTGAGTTTCAGACCAGATAGAGAAAATAATAAAACTCTGTCTCTAAAAAAGAGAAAATAAAAGGGAGAAGGAAGAGAAGAAGGAAAGGGAAGGGGGAGGAGGGAGGGGGAGAAGCTGGGAGGGAAGGGGAGAAGAGGAGAGGGAGAGGAGAGGGAAGCTATGCTGATAGCCTAGCAAGGACATGGCGTTCTTATTCTGAGAGTTGTCAGACAAATGCAGAATGATCATGGGTCCTTTCACTATGAGGACTTCTAGTGCCCACAGAGCTGCATGTCTAAGAGTCTCCTGGGAAACTTTTCAGAATTCTGACTTTTGGACTTCCCTCCATGATCTAGTAGCTCAAACTCTCTATCAGAAAATAACGTTAATGCAGTTTCAGAGTTCTTTGTGAACCCGTGGGCAGGCAGGTGGAATGACATTTGTCCTCCCAAGCCTCTGTTGGTTCTTCGTATAGAGGCTGAGAGGGGAGGATGCCTCAGGAGCGCAGCCACACAGGACAGCCATCTCCCTTTATCTGATGCTTTTCCAACTGGGGAAAATCTCCACAGTCCACGTGAGAAATGAATGCAAAACCACCTTCTTAATTGGCATTCATTGAGTTATTTTCTTTCTTTTCAAAGAATCCACTGGGACTACTCCAAACATTGACATCCGATCTGCCTTCAAGAGAAGGTAATTTCAAAGTGGGAATCCAAGGGTTTCCATGTAACATGAGGTGGAAGATTTCCCCTGCATACTCCATACTCCAAAAAGACACAGCCCAATCATTCATTTGAAAGTTGCCATTAGAGCCCATGAGCCCAATGAGCAACCAAGCTTATTCTGACAATTTCTTAGAGTATTCTTGTTAGAGGAGCCTCTGCTTTTGCAGGTCTCGTGGTGCCTTAGGTTATCCATATCCATTCATCCTTAGTTGCATTGTGCTCCTCCAAATACCCACAAGAGAAAAGGAGAGAACATACCTCATAGGACACCAGCATAGTCATATCTCTCGTTTCTTTTTCTTTTCATTGTGTATGGAGCTACTAAGCCACATGCCCTACCCAAAACACAGTTAAAGCTAACGACACATACTGTGGGATTATCCTAGATGAATAACCTCTGAATATGCTGGCGCTGGAGGCACCCTAGAAAGGAACGATTTAGACTGACCCCCACATACCATTTTGTTGACTAAGGAAAGTTGCCCTAGGGTATAAAATATGCGATCCCTTTATTATAAAGCAGGGGTTTTATCTGATTAAAAAGACACAATTTCCTATCTAATTAATCAAGAAATGAAATGTTTAGTGACTTTTGAAAAATATGAGATATTATCCAATATAATTATTGGTTAAAAAAAAAAACCTCAAACTGTCAAATCCTATTACTGCCCCCACCCCATCTCATACTTCTCAATAAACTGACCTAAATGTGCTCATGGTGCACACAGGTGTACCTTACGACAGGGAGTCACAAGCTACTGTTTTGTGCTTTGAGAGAATAGAAATGTATGTGTTTACTTTAAAAGGCCCTCAGCCACCTGCTAACAGAAAACACGAGAACACATTACTTGTGTTTAATTTCTTATGACTTACTTCTTAGGCACGCTGTTTTTAAACCCACATACTCTTTTCTTAGAAACTACAACTAACATCCGTAGAGAGCAGGAAACAAAATCTCCATTAAAAATTAGACATGTAAGTAAATCCGTAGTGCTGTTTACACGGCAGCCCCACAGCTTCTTCTTAGAGTTAATGAAAAATCAAGAGAGCGGCTGCATGCCCGCTGTAAGATGCATTTCTCTATAGGGAGAACCCTTAAAAGGTTACTAGGAAAGAGTTAACCGGCAACTCAAGAGAGAACACTTTGAGAACTACACTTTTAAAAGGTGCTAACAAGAAAACCAAATGACTATACTGCAAAGAGCAGTCTCTTTAAAACAGAAAGAAATGCATCTTCTAGAAAGCTCTACAGTGAGTAGCTCCATTTTTATGCCCTGTTGACATCACTTACCAGATTCATCTATTCATGGGCATAGAGGTTAGCTTTGGATGTAAGGCCATGTGTGCACTTACATGCCTGTCAGGCTACGCTTTGTCCTTCAAGCCAATCTCTGCCTTCCACGGATAACAGAGATCAGCAAAAGTCCTTTGCTTTTTACACAGGTTCCTTTCCAGAGCCCCCAACTTGCAAAAACAAAGTACTTTGTGTTGCTTGGCTTAAGTGCATTTGTGTTATCTGGTTTTTAACACAAATCCAAGCAGTTTCATATATGCAATCTACACCGTGTCTTCTGCAATCATCCAGGGACACAAGCTCCTTATGTCTACTTTTCCACAAGTACATGCTCCAAAGTCTCCCAATGTCACTTGTGTGAAAAGAAATAGTTTGTGTTGATTTGGTCCTTGTGTGCCTGTACAAAATTGCATATACACTCTGTGTAGAGTGTTTGTTCGGGGGAACCCATCTATGTGTCTGCATTAAACCCTGGTTTGCTTTTCTTTTGTTAATGACAGTGGAGAAGGTCAAGAGGACGCAGGAGAACTTGACTTTAGTGGTCTCCTGAAACGTAGGTGAGAACCAAATGATGCCGTGGGGCGCCGCGGCCGGGATCTCTTAGACCCACTCAGAGAAGTCAAGTTTAAGCTGAATGCTCTTCAAAGAACTGCCGTTGTGTAGTGTGTGTTTTGCTTATGGAACATAACAATCGACTAAGAGAGAGAAAGCAAGGACTACACACTAATCTATTGAAGGCGGTAGCTGATGCTTCCTAAACTTTCTACTTATGTGTTTTATGAGTTTTTGTGTATTTTCTTAGTTGAGGGTGAGGAAATCTGATAACTGAGACATAAGATTTGAAATGCCTGAAAACAGCCAAGGCTACATAGGACTTTCTTCTGTGACTGGGTAAATACAGCCTTTTTGTTCTACCGCTCATTTACGACATGTGGCTGAAAATGTCGTTTCAAATTTTTGGTCATGGTCTTTGGAATAGGCAGAGTCACTCTGATATTTTATTTATGACTCAAATTTAAGACTATTGATTTGAAGTCATGCTGATATTTCATAAACACCAACGATGACATTTTTTAAAAAAATATTTTTATTGTGACACTGTGTTGATTATAAGACACATACTTATTCCAAAGATGTTTAAAATGCCATCCCCGAGATGACTATTTAGAAATAATGATACACAGTAGTAAACAGAAATAAGTGTTTATTTTTCACACTTCCTTGACAGCATTGTCTCATGTAATGGGCATATAGGATAGCCATTCAGTCAGCATATAACCATGTTATAGGATTTCTGTTCATATATGTAAAATTATAAAACAACATAATAGACTATATTACATAAGTGCTATTTGCAGCTACATATATATTTTTCATAGCAGAAAATCAACAAAAAGGCTGATATTTTCTGGGACTATGCTTCATCTACCAAATTTGTGAATAAACAGTAAACTTAGTAGTCTTAATCATTTATAATTTCGGCATCAGTTTTCATTTAGCATTTCAGGTTCATTTTAAAAACAATTTGAGTCCTATTTGTGATGTTAAAGGAACATTAGAACAAATGCTCCTCAAAAATTGTAAATTCTTGAAAGAAACCGGGCTTGTGTTTGTGTTCTGTTTGGATGAGAGTACAAACCGATGAGAATACTAAAAAAGGGCTGGCTTTTTTCAAGTCAATGGGATGAAGACTTCAGTCAGAGCCCTCAACATTAAGGATAACACAGAAATACTAATAGTATTATTTGTTAATCAGTGATAAATATTAATCACATGTGGCAATAGTATTAATTATTTCCCAAAGTTCATTTAAAGCAACAGTGTCATTAAATGAACCTCATTATCTGGTGAGAATCCAAGGTCCTGAGACCCTGAGCCACTTACACAGAATGACATTGAGACAGGCAGACAACAGACAGAGTCACACAGAGAGACACTGGAAGAGGTATGGCAGAGATCTGAATCCCAATTTCTCTGTTTTCCTCTCTGGGTCAGTGCCATCCCTGTGACTCCATGTTAGAAACAGAACTCCAAGTCTGCCCTAGAACCCAACATTGCTGTTTACAATGTACATCACACACCACAGATGACAAGGTTGATTCTCTTCCTTCTGCACATGTCACTCAACTGGAAAATACCAACTGCTTCTTTGTAGAAATAAAGCTATACAGTGTCCAAGGAAATAAAGCAGGATCTTCTTCATAGACAAGGATGTATGATAGTGAGACAGACTTTAATCTCAACACCAAGAAGTAATATGAGGTAGTGACATGAAAATAAATGTTTAGTATTAATGACCACACTTTCTTGACAGCGTGGAATTTCATTGTGTGACTTTGGTCAAAATGTTCATCCTCTCTAGGGTGTGATTTCCACATATGTGCATGTGAAAAGTAAAAGGTAAGAATTATGAAAATTAAATTAAATATAAAAGATCTGGATCGTGGTAGGTAGCAGAATCCATCACTTCCTCTAGAAAGATTGAATGTTTTCTTTCAATGCATTTGTCTTCATACAAAGACCACACACACACACACAAGCACACATGAGCACAATCAGGATGCCATACGGTAAATTTAGTGCCATACTCCAATTTAAAAATGAAAGGGAAAGGAAAAAACCAAAAACAAAACAGGCTGTTTCTACCAACAATTTGCATGGGGAAGGAAGGGATCTAATTATATAGTCCAAATGACAAGAGGAAAATAATCTTAGGAGAAAGGGCAGTGACTATGTCTCTAGTTCTCATTTCCTTTACATCCTTTAATTAAGGCTTAGATTCATGGGTTGTTCATGTAAGACTGTTGATTTAATATATGGTACTAACCCATCATTATCACTGTAGAAGGTGTGTGTTTCTTACTAAACTGTGGTTGCATGTGTTTTCATTGTGGTAATGACACATGGTAACCCTTTCTACTTCTCCAGAAGTGTGTGGCAAAATCTCTATTGGAATAAATATTAGAGCCAATGTCTCTGAACAGGAAATTCTCCCTTTGCATATTAGAGCCAGCTTATTTCGATATACACTAGATGAATCAAGGCTAACCTTTGGGGCAGCATTTCATCGTGGGATTAGACCTTTATAAATATTCAGAAGTTTTATTCTACATGAAATTTCTATAAATGATTTATGGTTCACTGGGACTATCAATCTATAGAAATTTTTGCTGTAGATAAAAGTGTGGTGGCACTGTACAGGTCTATTCCAATGGTGCAACAAAATCTAAAAGTCTAGATTTCTCTCTTCACCTTACTTGAATTGGCCACAGAGACAGTGAGTAGCCACCACGGCGTGTAAAGGTTGATTACTGCAGAACAGAGCTTTGACCTCATATCCCAGCACAAGATAAAACCTTCTGTTTAAACTCGGGGCTATAGTAAAGTGATAGAAAAAGAAGGAAAGACATCAGTGATGTTCACATACAATTTGATAAGGAACATGCTGGAAAGGCATATATCCTCACACATCAGTGAAAGATGCTGAGGATGGTTGGCTTCAAGTCTAGGAAACGGTGAGCATTTTTACTGGCTTCCTCTGTAAATCTTCACCTCACGAACCCAGTCTCTCTCTCTCTCTCTCTCTCTCTCTCTCTCTCTCTCTCTCTCTCTCTCTCTCTCCTCGTGTCTACTTAAATTATAATAAGTGTTGGGTGTGTAGCTCAGTTGGTAGAATATTTATTCACCTGCTGTGTACAAGGCCATGGTTTTGATTGTCAGCACTACATTTGGCATGGCAGTACACATGTGTAATCCCAGTACTCAGGAGGTAGGTGCAAGAGGACCAGAAGTTTAAGGTCATCCTTGGCTACATCATAAAGTCAGAGCCAGCCTGGGCTACATGAGCCATCTTAAATAAACTGAAGGTTGGGTGGTGGTAGCACAGGCCTTTAGACCCAGCACTCAGGAGGCAGAGGCAGAGGCAGGTGGATCTCTGTGAGTTCGAAGCTGCACAGAGAAACCCTGTCTCGAAAAAAAAGATTGTATAGACTTTCATATCTTTAAATCTTTCCACTACATGTAATGTGAAGTATATAAATTGAAATATCTATAACATAATTCTTCTTAAAGTACCAGGTAACAAAATCTCCAGATTTAAAATAATCAGAGTATGAATTAATTCTAAAGTTTGAGTCGATATATTTAGCTGGAATTAATGAAAAGGTTTAGTAGAATAAGGGGACACCCCACAGAAAATATACACATATATATATACACTTTAACTACAATTCTCCAAATTTAAAATACTCTAAAATGTGTCTTTACTATCTTTAATTATGTGTATCTGTGTCTGTGTGAGGGAGTTCCAAGTGTGCGTGGGTGGCCACGGGTATCAGGCCCTTGGATCTGGAGTTAAATGCTGTTATGAGGTACTCCACAAGGGTGCTGAGAACTGAACTCAGGTCCTCTGGAAGAGCAGCAAGCAGTCTTAATGGCTCGCCACCTCTGCGGTCCCCATCGTAAAGTACTTTAGAAGATGGATTTAAAAGGAAGACCTCCTTTCAGTCACAGGGTTAGTGAATCTGGCAAATTATCAGCAATGTTCCAATTTAAGTATAATTTCACTCTCTATATCAGAACGCAAGGCATATTTTCACTTCTGGGAGATGAGGATGCTTCTTCTTTTTGTTTGTGTTTTGAGACACATCTCAGTGTGTAGCCCTGGGTGACCTGAAGTTTGCTATGTAGACTAGTCTGCTTTTAAACTCAGAGATCCATCTGCTTCTGCCTCCCCGAGTGCTGGGATTAAAGGTGTGTGTCATCATGCCCAAATGGGTCATGAGTTTTTTAAGATACATTTTCTTCTTCCTTTAATGTTTTTTTTCAAAGAAGTGTGTGTGTGTGGGGGGGGGGGTTTGCAGCAGGTGTCTCTGTGAGTATGGCTGCTTGCAGAAGCCATAAGAGGGTATTGGATTTCTTGGAGACAGGTGACAGACGATTGTTTTTTCAGTGTGAGCGCTGGGAACCAGACTCTTATGCAAGAGCAATGTATGCTCTTAGCTGCAGAACCATCTCTTCAGCCCCTGCACATGTTCCCTTAATGGGCTTGGCTAGACATCGCCATTAAGATGGTGGACCACAGACCTCTTGGGTCCTTCCACTCTCTAGATTAGCTTCATTTGTTACACTGGGCAGGAAGACATGGCAGCGTAAGGTGCAAAGAAGATCTTCCGACATTACCCTTGCCTAGGCTCCCTTGAGCTCTGTGTTTCTATTGTTTTTCCTTCTCAGGAAACATGAGAACTTAAAGAAATTCCAAGATAGGCTTATGTCGTTCATTTATACTAAACTGATCCACTAAAAGGTTTATGTGTAAGTTTTTGCTTTCATTTTGTAGTTTGAAATAGGGGCATAGCCAGTATTGTGTTTTAAGTTGGAAAAGGAAAGTTCAAAGTGTACGTGTTTGATCTACTCTCTGGAAGTTTCCAGAGAAGTCAAGTGGACTCGATTGGTGGCTCAAGGCAGAACCCTTAGCATCACCGAATGGGGTCATACCCCATATTGTGGTCTTTAGGGGGCAGGGCAGTTTCTAACCTAGGTGATTATTCTTCCGGGCTAGGGAGGTAAAGCAGCAGGAGGAGGAGCCCGAGATAGACGTGTGGGAGCTGCTGAAGAATGCCAACCCCAACGAATACGAGAAGATCGCTTTCCAGTATGGCATCACCGACCTGCGTGGCATGCTCAAGCGGCTCAAGCGCATGCGCAGGGTGGAGAAAAAGAGCGCAGGTGAGCCTACCCGGGGACGTGGCAGAGGCGGGTCTGTCACCTAGAACTGTGTGTCTGGTCCCATCCTGTTTCTCATCCATGAAGCAAGGCTTCAGGGGAAACAGTGCTCCGCTGATAGTGGCGTGGCTCCTCATGGCTTAGGGTCCGCACATTTACGGTACCACGGATGCCACACACGGAAGCAGAGGGCATCCTGTGGCCCCTAGGAACCCCTTGGAGCTCTCCATTTATTCAGGCTCATATCTCCCTCACTCTATCTCTTGATTCTTCCCCAGAGTTCGTCCCTCGCACCCAGTAAGGTTTCCGGGTGGGTTCACTTGGCTGTGGTTTGAAACGCAAAGGTGTATGGGGTGGAGTGACTACAAAGGCTTGAGTTGCCAGTCGGCCACTGGCTCTTCCAGCTTCCCTCCCTGCTCTGCATCGTTGTCGGGTTTCAGTGTATGATGTGTCAGGGTGATATCAAGCCTATTGTTTCCCTTCACGTTCTCATAGGATTTAAAGACTCTTATTATGGCTTTTTATGAATCCGGTCCTCGCTTCTAAGTGTCACCCCGAATTGGTTGAGAACCACCCTTTGCACAACTGAGCATCCCCACTCTCACAACTCCTACATCATGATTCCAGAAGCAATCACTGAAGTGGAGAGCCAGCTGACGACCCCCTTAGAAAGGCTGGCTGGCTTTTCTGAACACAGAGTTCTGAATCCGAGTGCTTAGGTAACTGGCTAGGAACCCAATACTCACTTTTATCTTTTTAAAATAAGAGGAAGTGAGCATACGCCAATGAGATGCTCAGCGGGTAAAGGCACTTGCTGCCAAATCTAATTAGTTTGAATCAGGACCCCACACGGTGCAGGGTGGGAACAGACTCCCCAAAGTGTATTCGAACACCAATTCCCCCACATGCATGCAGGCACACACAAAATAAATGAGTGCAATTGAAAAGTAGTAGTAATGCTATAATTTCTCTTTAGCATCTTTTAAAAGCACGAATTCGCTTTCGATTTTAAAGCATCTCACTGCATACATGTCCGCATAACCCCGAAACATAAGGGGTGTAGGAATGCTTCCAACTTTCTTCTGTGAGACTTTTTTTTTCCCCTTCTTGTTCTTAGATTTTTTTTTTTTTCATGCACACATTAGCTATCTAAATTGGTAGCCTGTGGGTATATACACACAGTCACATTTTTGTTTCTATTTACAGCTTTTTCAAAAATTCTCGACCCTGCATATCAGGTTGATAAAGGAGGCAAAGTGAGGTTTGTCGTGGAGTTGGCCGATCCAAAGCTGGAGGTGAAATGGTTTAAAAATGGCCAAGAGATCCGGCCCAGCACAAAGTAAGTGGGCTTTGATGGACTCGGGTGAACGGTAGTTCGACTTCACTTTCAGGGACTCGGAGGACTTTTAAAGCATATTTTCCAATATGTCTTTATATTACAACCCTGTATGGAGGGGAAAGAAATGTTGAGGTCACTTTTCATGTAGTTTGGAATTCTGAAAGTCACAGTGCTGTGTAAAATAAACTCATGTTTTCAGAGAAGTTTTCTGAGGCTATTTCAAGCGAGTCGCAGTTATTTTGGGTCACTATGCATTTTATGTCATCTCAACTTTTCTCTATTCAAAATAATAAAACGTAGAAGTACTTGAAGCACACATTGCTATGCCAGGTGAAAAGTGCATCTCATAATTAGAAGGTTTTGGGCGTTGTGTTTGTTTTTGCCCACCCTTCCCCCCAAATATAACATGAGTATTTGAACATCTTCTACCTGGGCACTGTTGGGAGCACCCATCGTATTGCATCTAAACAGAACTGTTTGATGTTAAGGTAATGAAGCTTGGGCCTGAGCCTGTGTTTTATCATGTCTTCTCCCTCTTCCCACGGAAGGAGTCTGCTGTGTTAAATGTGTTTGTTTTGCTTTGTTTTACTCTTTTGACTTTTCGAGGGGCCCACCACTCAGCTACCAAATAGATACATGGAGGCTTAAGCTTAGTTATGAATGCCCAGCCTTCGCTTGGCTTGTTTCTGGCCAGCTTTTCTTATCTTTAAATTTACCTGACTACCTTTTCCCTCTGGGCTTTTGTCTTTCCTACTTCAGTGCGCCTTTCTTCTCTTAGTACTCCGAGTCTTCCTGGGTAGCTGGGTGGCTGGCCCCAGACTTCCTCCTCCTTCGTTCTCTGTCTGGCTTCTTCTCTATCACTCCTCCTATTTATCCTCTCTGCCCGCCAGCCCCACCCACCCTTGCTCCTGCCTCGCTATTGGCCGTTCATCAGGTGGGCTGGGAGATTTCCAGCTCCAGCCTCTTGTTTTAAGCTAATAGGTGCCACCTGTACACTAACCCGAACTTTAATCCCAGAAACCCTCACTTCTAGAGTACAACGAAGTGTCCCCAGCTTTCCCACGGGCTCATGACTAACACGATGATATTAATATTCATACCTGCTGCAAAAGTCTCTTGAAAACAGCCTGGATTTACTCGGACACGGCTTTCTTACGGTGGCTTTACTAGAAAATGTTGATTTGTTTTGTTCTTGAAGTCTTCAATTCAAGATAGCCCCCCCCCTTTTTTGTTGGCTCAGCTGAAAAATACTCCGTGTGCTTTTCCATACTCAACACATATAATTGGAGTATTTTCTCTTTCTGATTTCTAGCTTTCTGTGTCTAAACTTCCTTTCTAAAATGGATTTGATTTGATGTGTGGTGGCGTTTTGCCTGTGTACCATTTGTGCCTATGGAGGCCAGAAGTTGAGTTACAGAACTTTGTGAGCTACCACATGGGTGCTGGGAATTGAACCCGGGTTTTCAGGAAGAGCATCCAGTGCTCTTAACTGCTGAGCCATCTCCCCAGCCTGGCATATGATTTTGTAATAGAGAGTAGGTGTTACACAATAATCACAGTGCTTACTCTCATTTAAGAAACATATTTTCTGGTGATCTCATCAATCAAGGCCAGTTATTGCTTAAATCTCACCATCATTTATTCATCCAACAAAAATACTCTGTGTCCATGGGCTAAACAATGAAGGGATATGTGTAAATAAGTATGATAAAGGGGGCTGCCAATTTTGTAACATATGTAATTAGTACATAATCATTTGAAGAATGTACAGAGTTAAACATCTAACACATTCAACCAACTCTATCTTCCTAAAGTGGGTTAAAATTAACTGTATGAGAATTCGTTTATATTTGTAATAAAAACTTAAGTGAAAGAAGAGAATAACAAATTAAATAGTATATGTAAATACACATATTTGGCATGTATCATTAAAAATAAAAGTGAGCTTTGACATGACATTAACTGAACATATCAAGTATGCTGCATAAATGAAAGATCATAGCTTTATCCTTGATTCTCAAGTGTTAACAAATTATAAGCCAAATCTGCTGATAAAGTAAACCGAGGTCACAAACTCTGCCTTCCTCCTGTTTAAACAGATACATCTTTGAGCACAAAGGAAACGAGAGAATCATGTTTATTAATAACTGTGCACTGACAGACGATTCGGAGTACTATGTGACAGCTGGAGATGAGAAATGTTCTACCGAGCTCTTTGTGAGAGGTAAAAAGAAATCTCTTATTGCATTATCAGGGGGCAAGGGCTCTCCTTCCAGGGACACTCATCCAAAAGAGAGGCAAAGCAGCCACTTCAGCCCAGAGCCGAAGCAGCCGCTGCTCCGGAAATGCTCCGCTTGTGGGTTAGGCTGGCTCCATAGTGAGGCCCCACTACGTCAGCAGATACCCTGACTCCTAATTAGCCTTCTGATTTGTTGAAGAATAGAGCAGTTGAGGGGAGAGAAAAGCTGCTACATGAAACTGCCTGGTGCTTTTTACTTAAGCCAAGCGCTACTTATTCTTCAAGATGGACATTTCGGTTATAGCCTCTGAAATCCACTAGGCTTGAAGGAGTAACCTGCATTTTGGCCACTTACTGGGACACATGAAAGCTCCATTAGGAGGCAGGCATCGTTCACTGGTGTCAGAAGAGCAGCATTTACTAACCTGATGAAAAGATGGGGGAGTCAGAGACTTCCGGGTTCATCTTATTTCTCTGTGGAACCTTCTGGTTACAGATGACTCTATTTGCTGTACCCGGTCAAGAGCCAAAACCAAATCCTTCAAGCATCACACGTACCCTGCTTGATGAAGGCGGAAAACTTGGTGGTGTGCATTTTATGTGCTCTCCCGAGCAATATGTGCTCTGAATACTTCTGAAACAATTGGCAGGAGCTGATCCAGCACTGGCAGCTATTTGGTTTGCCATGCACAAACAGAGATTCACATCTCCAATTTACACCCTAGATTGATGATTCTTTCCTATTGCTGGGTTCTCCTCTATGAGCAAACAGGTTCAAGACACAGGCTTTGGATATTTAGTGATTTTGATCTCCCCTTTGCCAACTAGAGCCTCCAATTATGGTGACTAAGCAACTGGAAGACACAAACGCTTACTGTGGGGAGAGAGTAGAGCTGGAAGTTGAGGTGTCTGAAGACGATGCCAATGTAAAATGGTAAAGTACTTTGTTGATGCCTGCCTGTGTCCAATACACAAAGTATCTTCATAACCAATAGAATGCAACATGGGAGTGTCTCCTAAACATGAAAACGACCTCAACCTATGTTGTATTAGCAGAGATGATAGCGAAAACTGTACCATTATCTGAAAACCAGCTCTTAGAGATCTGTCCTGGCAGAGAAGTAGGGAGGCAGGAACTGACTGGTAAATGGGTCACACAGGTTACTCAAAAATTTTTGATTGGAAATAACACGGGTGTTCTTAAGCTTTGTGGCAGTCCTTACTGGTAACATGCACAGAAGATTATAATGTACCTATTTCCCATTTAAATTATCATTGTCACTGGAAAGGTAACCCAGGGAGACAGCACTTGGTCCAGACTCCAGCCCTACCACCTAACAACTCAATTTTCACCACTTTATTTTTTCAGTTTCCTAGAAAAATATGGTAGGCTGAAAATCACCAACCCATTTTGAATTAAAAAGAAACAAGAGGTGTGGCTTAGTAGTGATGCATAGTTAGCTTGTTCAAGGATCTTTGACCTCTCTCTCTCTCTGTCTCTCACACACACACACACACACACACACACACACACACACACAAATAAAAATAAAACTTTGGAGCTGGAGAGATGGCTCAGCCATTAAAGGCTAGGCTCACAAACAAAAATAAAATTTGAGATTATAGAAAATAGAGAGTCTTTTATTGAATGTTTCCTGAAAGTTAGCTCAAAGTTGAAAGCTAGAAGATTTAAGGATTGCGAAATGAATTGTAATATTGAGAGGAATATAATAAATTACACAACAGAAATCAATAGTTATTAGTGTGGAAAAGATTGCTAGCCCTAATCTAAAATATGGATAACTTAAAAATGTGTTGTGAGCTTAGAAGTGAGGGCAAATTTAACTATAATATAATATAATATATATATGCATACATATATATATTATGATTTAGTTTGTTAATATCCCATTGCCCTCCCTTATTCCCTTCTTCTTACTGAACATCTTCTTCCTCCCTTTATATCGACGTTAACTCAGGTTTAAGAATGGTGAAGAGATTGTACCGGGTCCAAAGTCAAGATACAAGATTAAAGTTGAGGGCAAAAAACACATTTTGATCATAGAAGGTGCGACAAAGGCTGACAGCGCAGAATACTCAGCCATGACGACCGGGGGACAATCATCCGCTAAGCTAAGTGTTGACTGTGAGTAACACTCGATTGATGTCTTCTAAACTGACAAGCAAGACTGTGAACTCAGTTGTAGGAAAGTCTCAATCTTCTCGGTCTTTTACTCGTGGCATTTTAAAATACGCAGAATCGGACTGCACTCTAGCTGAGTGTCATGTCAAGTCTCTTAGAGAGGAATCAACATCGGTTGGTGGTGGCGCACGCCTTTAATCCCAGCCCTCAGGATGCAGAGGCAGGCAGATCCTTGTGAGTTCGAGGCCAGCCTGGTCTAAGTCAGACAAACAGTTGTAACCCTCGATGTGACTGGATACGACTCATATCTTATGGGTGGGCAAGATGGATTTTCGAGGTTCTGGAACGTGTGTTACACTTCTTTCTGTTCAGTTACATCATCTACACTGGAAAAAGTTGTCAGCTTCAAAGCATGTAACACACAAGAACGCAGGGCACTGTAAAATGTCACCATGTTAGTTTATCTGGAGCCGGGTCTGTAGATCCATAATGTTCTTTGTCTCTGTAGTGAGACCCCTTAAGATCACAACACCTCTGACTGATCAGACTGTGAAACTTGGAAAAGAAGTATGTTTGAAGTGTGAAATCTCTGAAAATGTACCAGGAAAATGGACAAAAAATGGGCTCCCTGTTCAGGAGGGTGACCGTTTGAAGGTTGTTCACAAAGGAAGGTAAGCAAGCCAGGTGGGCCATTCACCAGGAATCAGCCACGCTCACTTTTCCCACTTCCTAAATTACATATTCATGGGCTCCTTCCTTGGAGAGCATGGGGATCTCTGACGTCGTAAAAACTGATGATTGCTTTGCTGGATACCACATCCTACTTGAGATCCTCTTACACCTCACGCTATGGTGCTCCCTCTAAAACCTACCAACGGCACCATCTCAACATGTGGTTAGAGGAGTGACTGTCGATTCGAGTTGAGGACCTAAAGTTCACTAAGACATGTAGGAGACCATTGATTTGGGCTGAATTTCTGCATCAAGCCCAGCAGACCAAATAAACATGGAGGTACCCATGCTGAAGCTCCACCCTGCCTTGCCCAAACCTAGTTTCTGTAAGTGTGCAGAAACTAAGATAATGGGGACTAATATCAAACCCTTGAACAGGACACATTGAGCTGACATGATGAGCGAGTTCCCTCTGCTTGGGAAGAAGAATCTGCATTGTATTGTCTGTTGCCCCCAACCCTTTCTCTTTAATACCAACCTCCTCTGTTCAGTTTATAGAAGCGCTCATTCTATTTTATGGCATTGGTTGCCTGATTCCAGAATGCAAATAAAAATGTCAGTTAAGATCCTTATACCCTCAGGCTGGAGAGATGGCTCAGTGGTTAAAAGCACTGGCTGCTCTTTGAGAGGACCAGAGTTCAATTCCCAGCACCCACATGGTTGCTCACAGCTGTCTTAATTCTAGTTCCAAAGGCTTTGATGCCCCTTCTGTCCTTCACAGACACTGCATGCACATAGTAGACATACCTACTTGCAAGCAAAACACCCATACCCATACAATAAAAATAAATAAATCTCTTTTGTTTGTTTTTTTGGGACAGAGTTTCTCTGTGTAGCCCTGGCTGTCCTGGAACTCTCTTTGTAGATCAGGCTGTCCTCGGACTCACATAGACCTGCCTGATTCTGCCTCCTGCATGCTGGGATTAAAAGTATGTGCCACCACCACCAGGCTAATAAATAAATCTTAAAACAAAAAAACTTTGCACAATAACTATTGTCCACCTTTAGTAATAATAACTATCACATAACCTTCCTTCTATTTTTGTTTTCATGTGAGAAGCAGAATTGCCTAGAACCTAGCAACGATTTAAGGCAAGAAATTGAACCTTGACTCACAACTCTCACCAGATCACAAGTGAATTTATGGGGCTTAAAAAATCCTCTAAAATTTCATATGTATACAAACACATATACATTCATAGCAGCATAGGATGTCCTTCATGTGTTACTAAATGTGTGTTTGTATTGTGTTAGTATATAAGTGTGTGGTGCTGAGGATTGAATCTAGGACCTCACACATGCTAGGCTGATGCTCTACCCCTGAGTTACACCACTAGGCCCCAAATGTACACTTTGTACAGTGAGAAGATCCATACATATAACCACAGTCAGTGTTTGCCTTTGTAATTTCTTGTATGTTTAAGTGTCACATTATTAAGCTGTTGTGCTTTGTTCTTTTTGAAGTTATACGACAAAAGAATAGTAGAGACTTGCATACATAATAAGCAGATTGTATTTGCAGTGATATATTCATAGCAGTCAATAGAATAACCCCCATCTCCCCGTGCTCCTCTATTTCTATCTCTCTCCTATAAGAAGTGCATTAAACACAGGCCATGACTCTTCTGTTTGGGTCACGTATACTCTACACCCTTGTAAAGTGGTGGTAATCTGTTTCTCGTGTTTCTTCAGAGTCCACAAGTTAGTCATAGCCAATGCTCTCATTGAAGATGAAGGTGAATATGTGTTTACACCAGATGCCTACAATGTTCCTATGTCGGCCAAAGTTCATGTCATTGGTGAGTAGATCAGATACATTATCATACAGCTGTTCAATTGTTTGCTTACTTTGAACTATAATGTTTCAAGAGCTATATGATTTAAAAGATGCATCGACTCAGTATTACTCACGCGTTGTAAGTAGTTGATTTGTGAATCTAACAAGAAGCAGTTTTATAGTGTGACAAGCACCAACTGCTGTGATTACTCAGCCATGTTAAAAATTGTTGCCAGTGTTTACCAAGTAGCCAATCGCTAGCCAAAAATACCACATGGAAATGGCTGATTGATGACAAAAGCTATACTGAATATTCCAGATCCTCCCAAGATCATCCTGGATGGCCTCGATGCTGACAACACAGTGACAGTGATTGCTGGGAGCAAGCTTCGTCTCGAGATCCCTGTCACAGGGGAACCACCCCCCAAAGCCCTCTGGAGCCGAGCCGATAAGGTCTGCCCCCCTCCCCCCTCTCTCTGTCCGCCCTCTCCTCCTCTCTCCCCCCCTCTGTCCGCCCTCCCTCTCTCTCTCTCTCTCTCTCACACACACACACACACACACACACACACACACGTCTCAACTCCTTGCCCCTCATCCCTTGCCCCCATGGTTCAGGTGAAGGGAAATGGTGCAAGCCAACGTGTCTATCTGAACACTGGAGACATGCGGATTTCTGTGAATTTGAAGCTAGCCTGGTCTACATAATGAGTTCCAGGACAGCTACAAAGTGAGGCCCTGTCTCACACACCCACACCCACCAACCCCCTCCATACACACAAAAGAGTACATTATGGGTATAATTCCTTTGAGAAGAGAATGTGGGCTGGTTTTCAGGTAAATCCGTCAATCGTTTGTTTTCATATTTCTAGCCGCCCACTTATTTGGCCAAGCATGATTTTGTGAATTATGAACACGACGCCACCTTATATTCCATGGATGTCATGGGGTCAGGAAGGAAGAAAAGTAGTAAAGTAGGGAATACGTAAATAAGTTAAGGAACGACGTCACTTTGCATGGTAAGAAGTGCTGTGAAATAGTGAGAGGGTATGCTAAGCTGTGTCATAGACCAGAAACAATTACACTGACGAGCGTAGGGCAGGAGCACTCATGGACATCGAAGGAACCTAAAAAGACCCATCTTTAAAAACCCTAATAATAACCAGTGTGGTAATAATATATAACAAGGAAAAACCCAAGAGCATACTGTGATAGCAAGCAGCTATATAGTCACTGACGCTCGAGTGGCTAACTCGGAAGGAAAGAGATTGCCTGCTGAAGGCCATGTAGTGTCAAGGTCAAGGACAGAGGCCTAGAAAGCAGGGCTACTGGGGCACGTAGGCCAGGAGGAGAAAAACAAGAGGCAGGTGGGTGAAGAACCTCAGTTTAAGCTACTCCTGGCTTTCTGCCACCATTACATTTAAAAATAGGAGACATCCTGCCAAAATGGAACAGCAGGAACTTGATTTATATTCTCATGTAGATAACCCCCCAGACAGACAAAACCATGGGAAAAATTACTTTCTAGACATTGGAGTCGAGTTATGAAGGGCAAAGACTCCAAATGTGTCCTGTAAGTGAGGGTGGTCTACAAGCCCTGCTTGCAGAGTCCTCCCAAAGTGCTCAGGGCTCACGCCTTTGCCCTAACATGTGTAAGGCCCTGGGTTTCATTCCTAGCAGAGGAAAGAAGGGGGAGAGGAGATATTTCCATTTCAGGTAGTGTACACGGAGGAGACACCCATACCGAACCTAGAGAGTGTTTAGGATTTTCCTTCCCAGGAACCCAAGTGGCAGGAGCTCAGCAGACATGCGCCAGAGTAGAAAGCTGTACAAGTCAAGGCCTAGGATTCTCTAGCCAGTGTGGTGGCCCAGCACTCTGGAGGCAGAGGAAGGAGGATCTCAGTCTGTGAATTCAAGGCTAGCCTGGTCTACATAGCAACGCTCAGGCCAGTCAGGGCTACATAGTGGGACCCTGGCTCAGGAAACCAGAGGTTGGTGTTGTGGCTTAGTGGTTTAAGATTTTAAAACAGACGTGGATGAGTACAATACAAGGCTCAGATTTTCCCTGCCCCTATCTAAAGTGGAAACATGGGGGTGGGCAGATGGCTCAGTGGTTAAGAGCACTGGCTGCTCTTGCAGAGGACCTGGGTTCAGTTCCCAGCACCCATGTGGCAGCTAAGAACCACCTGTAATTCCAGCTCCAAGAGATCTGACACCCTCTTCTGATGTTAGAGGCACGCAGAGACATCTCTGCAGGCAAAACGACCATACATATAAAGTAAAAATAAATAACTCTGAAGAGAAAAGAAATATAAACTTAATGTTAACTGGAGTGGAAATTATTACCCTTGCACCATTTTAAAAGCCGCCCACCCTCTGCCATGGTTTTTGTGGGTTTTTTTTGTTTGTTTGTTTGTGAGACAAGATCTTGCTATATTGCTCTGGCTGGCCTAGAACTTGCTGAGTAGACCAAACTGACCTTGAACTCACAAAGATCCACTCCCAGAGCTCTGGGACAAAGATGTGCACCAGCATTCAATGTTTTCAAACTCTCAAGACATCCATATACATGGCAATAATGGGTTTCTGATATGAGTTAGTGTGATTTTATATAAAAGAGAGCTTGCACCCTACAGGACGCCTTCTACCCTTGTATTTTTCTGTTCTCCGGCTTCCCGTTGGTAAAGTCTGTAGTTAACAGGCTCTCTCCCAGCTCTCCCCTTTTCAGCTGTGTGGGCTTTGAGCACGTGGCGTCTGGGTTTCCTCAGAGTGAAGAGTGGCCCTGTAATGTGTATGTTAGGCTCTCGGGCCCACCGGCCCTGGGGTCCTCAGGTGCTCTGCAACGGCCCTGTCAGTCCATCATGCCCTGTTTGCCTCTTTCATGACAGGCTATTATGGAGGGCAGTGGCCGGATCAGGGCGGAATCGTACCCTGATAGCAGCACGCTGGTCATTGACGTGGCGGAGAGAGATGACTCTGGTGTGTACAACATAAATCTGAAAAACGAAGCTGGAGAAGCACATGCAAGCATCAAGATTAAAGTTGTGGGTAAGCTTCCCAGGGGAACCACCCTCCAGAATCGGGCAGACAGGAGGAAACAGGCATTTCTCTTCTCTACCTCTATTTTTTTTTTCCCTCTTTGCCTTACCTTCCTCTCTCTTATTTTTCTCCTGTATTTTCTTAATTACAGGATTTCTAACCGGAGAAACTGCATAGTTAGAGGCATTTGGGATTATTGTTCATTAGTTCTTCAAAGTCATCATCTCTTTGGGAACCATTTAAAATTAATTTTTTTTTACTACAATGAAGATATGACATTATTTAACCCTTTCCTTTTCCTTCCATCCAGCTCCTCCCGTGTCCCCCAACTCCCTCTCAAAATCATGGCCTCTTTCAATTCTTACACACACACACACACACACACACACACACACACACACCAAAATACATGTGTAGAAACACAACTTGCTCAGTCCATTCAATGTTACTCATATGTGTGTGGTCTCAGGACTGACCTCTTGGTACTGGATAACCAATTAGGGAAGACTGTTTCTTCTGCTTTGCCATTCCCTAGTTGCCTGTGCAGTTCTTTGTGTATGGCGGAGCCCTGTGAGCTCTCCCTTTCAAGTCATCGCTACAGTCTATTCCATGTTAGCACGTCTATCGATACTGTACTTAGGGTCCTGTTTAGACAGCGGATTGCTAATTATGGGTGGCACGTCCCCGTTTTATAGGCGATGCGACCTCACAGCAGATTTCCTGCTCCTTTGGCCCTTACCATCTCCCCATCTGCAATATTCCCAGGCTTGTGTTGTAGCACGGGGTGTAGGCACCCGGTGATCAGCTCTGCATTTTAAACAGTTGTGATAGTCTGTAGTAGTCTGTTTGTTGCAAAGCCAAGTTTTCTTTGATGAGGGTGAGAACTTACTTGTGGGTGTAAGGATAAGTATTTAGAAGCAGTTAGGAATTATGGTAGTTTAGTGAAACCCCAGTAGCAGATTCTCCTCTAAGAAGCACGACCTCCATAGTTCCCGGTAGCTGCTTTTGGGTGCCCATTAAATGCCCCTGAGACACAATCCCTCCCTTCCCACATCAACCATTTTGAGGAAGGGGAACTATTAGTGTCCCAGGTTCTCTGAGGCTCCTCTCCCCACTCTGAATTTCCTTGAGGAACCATATTTCAAAGTGAACCCAAATTAGTCACTTCATACGAACCTAAACTATGACATGGTGTCTTGCCAATGCTGAGTTCCTCCAATAAATATCTTGAACCTGTTTGATGTAAATTGACAATAACTGACTCTTCACTCTGTTGGAAGTTCATTTGGTAGCTAAAAAACAAAACAACTATATGCATCATTTAGGTGACAATTTCTTATCAGTTTTCAAGGATTTTAGACATTGTTATACTTATTTTCACTGAGCTCTTTCCCCCTTACCTGTATTGACATATTGTCCAAGATAATTTTTGAATGCATTTCAGAAAAGGAACAAACAAGCAAAGCTGCCTTGACTATTAACGCTTTCCTGCTTTGCCTACTGCAGACATCCCAGACCCTCCAGTGGCACCAAATGTGACGGAAGTGGGAGATGACTGGTGTATCATGAACTGGGAGCCCCCTGCCTATGACGGAGGGTCACCAATCTTGGGTAACTATAGACTGAGCACCCACGTTACAGCCAGTGCAGCTGGCATTCTCTCAGTGCATATCAGAACAGAATACATTCTGGAAATTGAGGCTGCGAAAAAGCCTGTTGAGTTGGCAGAGTCCTGGCCTGGCATACAGCAGGTTCTGGAGTCAGTTTTTAGTAAGAGGAGGAGGAGGCAGTTGCTTGTTACAATACATACTGTGACTTCAAATGCCTGCTGAAGTTGAAGTACCTATTGCGACATCCCACAACTCCTTGGGGTTTGAGCTCTGGTGTGCACGCTCCAGACACCTGTTTTCTTGTTTGCTTGCTCTTTTCACTACTTTCCAGACAGCTCCGAGTCTAATCCCCATTGTTCTGCCAGCGAACATCATAGTGCAGTGCTTTAGCTACTACTGGTCTATTGCCCTGAAGAGACACCACCACTACGACAAAGGCAATTCTTATAAAAGAAAGCATTTAGCTGATGGCCATCTTACAGCTGTAGAAGGCTAGTCCTTGATCCTCAGGGTGAGAGGCAGACGGGCATGGTACCAGAGCAGTAGCTCAGAACTTTATATCCTCATCTGCAGCCAGCAGGCAGAGAGTGGACCTGATGAGAGCTGTGGGGGGGGGGGGCAGGGGTTTATTGTCATTCAAGCCACCACAGATTGTGTCATGGAGGAATTTCTCAGCGTAAAATTATTAGGAGAAGTTGCCTCCTCGGTGGAGAAATTTCTTTTTTCCTATAGGTGGTAATAAAATTCACAAAACGAATCTTTTTCCCTTTATTTCCATGGCCGCAACCTTCTGGGTCCTCGGCTCTGGATTGCTCAACCACAGCGACTCAGTTGCTAGGACTAAAATGTCTCTGATTCATTTTTCTTCTTTTCCTAGTACAACTGTACTTTTTACTAGTCCCGTTACTTTTTTCAATCTGCATTTTACAGAGTTCACATTTGTGTTATCTGATCTCTAACAGTTGATTAAAACATAAATGCATTTGTCTACTTCACTCATGCTGCTTAGAATGTGCAAAAATGTCTAATAAAGTTTAATTTTGGAGATAAGATAAAAAGCCCAAGTCTCCACTTTGTACACTACAGGATACTTTATTGAGAGGAAAAAGAAACAAAGCTCCAGGTGGATGCGACTGAATTTTGATCTCTGCAAGGAAACAACTTTTGAGCCCAAGAAGATGATTGAAGGTGTGGCCTACGAAGTCCGCATCTTTGCGGTCAATGCCATCGGCATCTCCAAGCCCAGTATGCCATCCAAGCCCTTTGTTCCTTTGGGTGAGTCAAGGGAAATGTCTCTGTTGTGGAAACCACTGCCACAGATTATTATTACTGCTTCCTTTCTGATTTCCAAGGGGGGATGGCCTGGAACTTCTTGGAGAGGTGGGTAGGGAATAGCCAGACAGATAAGGGTGATGCGATAAGAAATTCAAAACAGACTTTGGGGAAGATGACCATCTTCAGAATGGAGGTCCTGGAATTCATTTGCAGAGCTCCAGTGAGAACAGTGGGTGGCTCCCATCGCCATTCCTGCCTGTAAGCATGAAGCCGAATCCATTGTCCTTCCTAAAGTGCCAAAGTTACACTGGCCGGTGAAGTCTTTGTTTTTACCTTCACCTTTGTTTATAATTTCATCTTAAATTTATCTATGAAACATCAGCAAACAGTCCAGCGAAGGCAAATGAAAGATAAGCTGTCTCCACTATTTCATTGTATTTAAGTATTCCTTAAGAAATGGAAAATTAAGCACAAGAGTTTATTTAAAATGGCAAATCTCAGGGCTGGAGAGAAAGTTCAGTGACTAAGAGCAGGCATTGCTCTTACAGAGGACCTGAGTCTGCCCCAGCATCCACACGGGTCAAGCTCATAGCTACCTCTAACTCCAGCTCTGGGGGATCCGACAACTCTTTCTCGAGTGCTGGGCACCTGCATGTATGGGCAGATAACCTCCTCTTGCATATATACACATAATTAAAAATGATAAATATTTAATATTACAGAGCGATGGCGATTTTACTGTAGATTCCTCGGTTCCCCCAAACTGATTTCTCTAACTCCCTTTGGCTGCTTAGCTTTTCACACAAACTTTCTAAACTGGAGAAGGAGCGTGGCAGTCTTTCCAGGAATCTCTCCTAAGTCAGACATTTGGCTTCCAAATGACCATGCTCTGGGAGTGCTCAGCAAGGCATGCGGCTTCTCCGCATAGTTTGAGTAGCATCCCAGGGTTATCTTACTGCAGGTGCTCTGCCATGGCTCAGCATTCACAGTTTCTTCCTTTTCTTGCTTTCATGTTCTCAGCTGTGACCAGCCCTCCTACTCTTCTGGCTGTTGACTCCGTAACTGACTCATCTGTGACAATGAAGTGGAGGCCGCCAGACCAGATTGGCGCAGCAGGTTTAGATGGCTATGTACTAGAGTATTGCTTTGAAGGAAGTAAGTACACCTAGAGGTTACAGTGAATACATACCGTCAGCGCTAGGTGAGATATACCTTGCTTTCTTTTGTCTTTCTTGGGGAGCCATCTCTTTCTTACTGAATAATGAAACCAAGCCAAAGGTCATCCTTCTGAGATGTAACGAACATAGGTTTCTGCTGGTATTTTATAAACTATACACGTAGATGCTAAGAGTGTCTTAGTTGGGCTGTAAGGTGGGCATCCCCACTGGGCTGGCATAGGAGAATGGCCTTTTGACAAAGCTTCAGGGGCATCCATTCCCAAACTTGGTGCAGCTGCAATGTGTCACTGAGTACTGAATATCTACTCATGGCCAAGCATAGGGGGATAGACTACGCATTTGGCCATCCAATGAGCACATCCTTCCTTCTTAAAGAGAAGAAGGATTAAAAGCAACTCTTAATTTTAAGGAGCTAGGAATAAATCCCAGAGAGCATGAGCAATGCATTCAACATATGGCAATCTTAAGACTCGTGTATATGAAAATTAAATTTTGGAAGGGAAAGTAAAGAATCCAAAAGAGCCCCTCTGATTAAAATAAGAGAGAGAAAGAGGAATAAAATGTCACAGAAAACCAAAATTGAAATGGTGTGACATTCACTCATTGCCTAGTGATATAATTTCCTGTCTGCCATGGCCAGAAGAAAATGACATTTGAAAATAGATTGGGGGTGTAGCTCAGTGGTAGAGCATTTGTCTAGAGTGTGATAAGCCCAAATAGGAAGAAGAAAGGAGGAAAAGAGGGAGGAAGAAAGAAAGAAGAAAGGAAGAAAAGAAGGAAGGCGGAAGGGAGGCAGGAAAGGTAGAAGAACGATGATTAGGTGAATGAGGCAGAAAGAACCCTGGCTGTGGACCCTGCCTGTCTGTGGCTGATGTAGGCAAATGGTCTCCCACAGAAGCTTACTGAGACCTCACTAAACAAAGACCAAGAGTTAACCCCTAAAACCACTCTTCCGACCCCACACTTTAACCCTGAAGCTGCCCGAGAAGGGAAGAGGCAACGATGCTTTTGTGAATCAAGACTATAAACACTAATGGGTGTCCCTGGAGGAAAATCACTGGGGAGAAGCTCAGTGGCTGAAGTGCACGCGTGCGCACTGGGCCCCTGCAGGCAGGACTGCTGCAGCTCGGGAAGGAGCAGAGATTCCGATGAAGCGCCCTGGCCACTGATTTTCCTTTGCCCCGCCCTCGTGTCCCACTTGCCACGCTTTCTTCAAGCTTCAGAAGGATCCAAAGCCAGTGGGGGACCTTACAGGAAAAAGGCCAAGGGTTGGCGCAGAGAAGGACGTGGGCATTGTGATAAAGTCAACAAGGAAAACCTCCAGCATTTCCGAGTATGGTCCATTTCCATTCAGTATCGCCTAGCCAGCAGAATTCCCTAGCGTAAATGTGACGTGGCTTCTGAGCAAGCCCTTTCTCTATGTGTATGAAACAGAGCAAATTCTTTACTCTTTTCTTTCTGATAGGTTTAAAAAGTAAGAAGATACAGCAAAATGATAGATGCCTGTCATTTTGATGTTACCCACCTTAGATAAAATACAACCAAGTGTATTTTACATGATTTCGTGTGTTGTCTGTGTAGATATGTATGTATATGAGGATATACATATGTATATGTACACGGTCATTGATGTATATATTTTGCCACATAACATGTCGGTATTAGCTTTCTATGGACACTCTTTCATAACGTGTATCTCTCTCCTCGTAGTCTTTCCTGGTTTTCTTAATGTGGCTGCCTGGTTCTTCATTCTCTTTTAATGGCTGCTCTTCTCCGGACTAATTTCTCAAGTGTTTGATGCTTTTGGATGTCAGGTTTAGTCTGTGAAAGTCGTTCTTATATAAGGTTGTGTGCTTTTTTTATTTTTTTAATTATTATTATTCTGCCTTTTCTGTTTTATTTTTTATGCCTGAAGCATTTTATTCTTCTCGTCTTTATTCTAGTTCATCCTTTTCTTAAAACAGACCTCATGCATTAAACAATGTACATAGTACCTCCCGCCCCTCAGGCATCCGCCTCTTTCTGTTTCCCCTCAGTCGGGTAGCTTGGACTTGAAGAGATGGGCCATTTTTGCTCCCCGCCCTTTCTTTTCATCTTTTCTCTTTTATCCGTTCTTTGTTCTTTTGTGTTTTTTTTTTTCTTGTCTCTTGTTTTGGCTTTCCCATCCACTGAGTCTTGCCTATGAAACTGGTACAACAGCTATCGAACAGAGCATTTGCCGAAAGATGTATCTTTTTTTTTCAAAGTCATAAGTAATTTTTATCATCCACATTCCCTCTCAGCTATAAAAGATGTCAAACCTCCCTTATAGTCCTGATAAGGCTGGGAAAAGAGAGAGGGAGGCCAAGGTCCCCAGAAGCAGCCACTCTGTACTCCTTGCCCCAGTTAATCTCCTGGGTACCAAAAAAAAAAAGGTACATCCAAACCACTGGGACGAGCCCCAAAGCATCCTGTGAGCCCTTCACATGGAATATAGGGGCACAGGAATGTCCAGTTTGTCTTCTTGATGCAGAGTTCATTGTCATGGTAACCAGGGCTACTCCCTGAGCTGCCAGGGCTGACTCCATTTCCATGTGTTAAGGCACAGCTGAGTCCTGGTAAGGCTGTGCTGGTGTGTCCTCCTAGAGTCTGGGGAGGGAGCCCCACTGTGGGAGCATCACATTCCCTGGGGGACTGGAGAGGCTGCTCCCTCTGGATTCCAGAACTGATGATTCCTTTTCCTTCAAGGTCTTGTTTTGCCCACTAGCTCTTCTTCCCTCCTGCGGAGATGCCCGGCCTCTCTCCTCTTCTTTGTCTCTTTCTTCTCTGGGCCAGGTGCCTGTAGACAAAACCCACAGGCTGCCCAGAGGAAGCCGTGCCCTCCCCTTAACATGTTTGGTCTCTTGCGTCTCTACTCCGGACCAGTCTCTTTGTCTACTTTGCATACTTTACTAACAGAGAATGCTGACTGCTGATACAATATTCTTCTGGTGTGAAAATGGGTGTCTTGAATTAATGTATTGACGGATTCTCAAAGGTACATCAGCCAAACGGTCTAATGAAAATGGGGAGGCTGCGTATGATCTGCCAGGTAAAGTATCTGCGGAGCTCTCGGACTTCCCTACTCTTTGACCCCTATCTGGAATGTTCCATGACCTTACTTGAATGACCTCCCCACTACCTCCACACAGAAGTCTGTAGGGTTGGGGCGGGGGAGGGTGAACTTTCTCACTGGGGTCCAAGACTTCGCTTTTCCCAGTGGTCCTTTCTGACTTTTAGAAGCTGAAATACTTGTATGTCCTGGATGCTGGGGTTAAAGTCTTTTGATATTACAGAGTGTGGACAAAGCTACCAGTTGCCGCAAAAGAAAATCCAATTTCTGGTTGAAGGAAAGGGTTGTACCAACCAACTCATGAGATATGCAGTCATGAGCCTCCTTTCCTCTTTATAAATAGAATTGGCTTTTCTTCATGAGTGCAAATGATCAGATTCTTTATGTTCACATTAATGTTTCACGACTATAAGCCAGCTGAGATAAAACAGAGAGCACGTGGCAAGAATAGTACCTTTCCTTCACGAGGAGAGCGATTTCCTGTCTTTCTGAACTTTAAAGTTTGTCAAGATTATATGAAGCAGCGTGAAGTAAAACTACTTCAACATTATTGGCACACTCACTATTACTCAGGGCACTTTATTCCTAAGAGTTCATTTGAGTTTTTCAGAAATAACAGTCTAATTTAATTCTTCCTGTTTCTTACGTTAGCCATTTGGGGGCATTTTTTCAGTCATAACCCGAGTCTAGCCCAAATCATATTCTTTCTGAAGGATCTGAGTATGAGTGAAATGCTAAGTTGGAGCTGGTTGTGATGGCCTGGGATGGCTCCTCTCACTAAAGACTACTCCTGCTCCTTCTTTTTTTTCTTCTACTGGTCTTAGCTGAGGACTGGATAGTTGCAAACACGGACCTGATCGACAAGACGAAGTTCACCATCAATGGTCTGCCCACGGATGCAAAGATCTTCGTACGTGTGAAGGCTATTAACGCAGCTGGGGCCAGCGAGCCCAAATACTATTCTCAGCCCATTCTTGTGAAGGAAGTCATAGGTAAGCCATTCACTGGACAGCCAGCCTAGCCAATCAGCAAGCTCCAGGCAGTGAGATTCCGTCTTAAAAAAACAAGGCAGCAACAAAAACCCAAGGTGGACCTTCTCCTGAGGAATGACACCCAAGGGTAACCTCTGCCAAGCACCACACACACACACACACACACACACACACACACACACACACACACACACATTTTCTTAAAATTTGTTTTGCTGGCATTCCTTTGATATTTTATGACTGTTTCCTGGAAGTTAACACTTAACAAAACACTGCTTTTTAGGCAGTTTAGGAGGTCAGCTTTGGGTTTTATAATTTAGTACTCAGAAGACCAGGTAAATGACCTGGCCAGATTCTCTGTACCAACTGCCGTGGAACTCCACCTGCATTCTAGCTCATGGGTCTGCAAAGTCACAACCATTTTTATGATGACAGATACATCTGGGCCCTTTTCAACACACTCACATCTACCCTGATGGTGTAAATTAAGCCATTGGTGTGTTCCATTGGTGTGTTCGCATGAATCAAGCAGTACCGCAGAGCTCTGACAGATACCACTGCCCCTGTGTGCTCTCAGTTAAAGAGAAGGCTCGGTTTTGCCTTAGGGGTGTTATTGATCAAACATTAAAAAAAAATGTTAATTATATTAATATTGGTCTTCGATTCCTGAACATTTTTTTTTTTTCTGGACTGGAGAATAACTTTCAAAACTTGGTTTTCTCTTCCCACTATGTGGGTCTCAGAGGTTGAACTCAGGTCATCAGGATTGCATACTTGCTTCAACAGATTTTGAATACTTAAACATATTGACTGATAAAGTAGTCCTACCAACACATTTTTAAAATATTATACAATCAAACATCAGCATTCAGAAGATCTGCATGATTCTATATAGTAATTGTTTCCAAATGACCAATGCACATCAAGAAATCATGTATGGAAGGTGGTCATAGTGCTATATGCCCTTAATCTCAGCTACTTGAAAGGCTGAGGCAGGAGGATTGCTTACCAGATCTCTATGTACTCAAATGCTTTCCTTTTTTATCATTTTACTTCATCTTATGTTTATGAGTATTTTGGCTGCATGTGTGCCAGGATGCTATGTTTGTGCCTAGCATCCAAAGAGGCCAGAAGAGGGCATTGGATCTCCTGTACTGGAGTTACAGTTGTGAGTTACCACGGTGAGTCCTGGGGCTCAAACAGGACCCATCAGAAGAGCAGGCAGTGCTCTTAAGTGCTAAACCATCTCTCTAGCCCCATAAAAACACATCTTAAAAATAAATAACTACACAGAGAATCCTGTCTCAAAAAAAAAAAAAAAAAAAAAAAAAGCAAATAAATAAAAAGCTATCTCTACTTAAAGAAAACAGTTTGGACCAAAATTGCTAAATATACTGTTAGCGAAACATCTAAAATTGTGTGAAAGGGAGTGATCCCAAAGATGGGTCATGAGCATCCTGCCATTCCACTTACAAAAGGTCATTTCCAGGATACTGTACTGATTGTACAACTGTATTTCTCCACCCTTCCCCAGAGCCACCTAAGATTCGCATCCCAAGGCACCTGAAGCAGACTTACATCCGCAGAGTTGGAGAGGCTGTCAATCTGGTCATCCCTTTCCAGGTAAAAAGGAGAGGGAGGTGGTCTAGCCTTTAAGTTCATCATGATTGAGAATTCCCCCAGAAAGATTAGGTCAGTAATGGAAAAAGCCAAGAGCCTCTCAGATTTAAGTTGTGCAGGACACGAGATCTTGCCATGCTTAAAGACCAGGTGCGGTAGGGCAGATAATATGAGAGAGAGATGAAGAATTTCTCGAAGAATCTCTGCAGCCCAGCCACCTGTGACACTGACTGTCTGCTCTTAAGTTCCCATATCCAACAAAACAATAACAGCTCCCAACCAAACAGAACATACTTTGAAATCTTCATGTCGCTAACTAACTGAAATACAGGCCCACTGTGAAATAATCATTCCAACAAAAAGAGTCTGTTGTTTATAAGATTAGCTTTGCTTTTCGAAACAACAATAATCAGCTTAGGCGTCTCTCTTTGTCCCACTCATACGTGCTCACACACACACACACACACACACACACACACACACACACACACACACCCTGGTCATGCCTAACTTTCAGCACTCAGGAGGCCGAGGCAGAGGGACTACTTTGACTTTAAGACAAATAACAAATCAGCTGGTCCACATAACAAGTCCTGTATCAATGAACAATGATGCCAGGTGTGGTGGTGCCTGCCTGTGGTCTCAGCACTCAGGTGGTAAATGTGGGAGGTCCAGGGGTTCAAGGTTATCCTAGGCCACTCAGGGAGCTTGAAGCTATCTTGAACTACATGAGACCCTGTAGCCTCCATGCCCCCCCCAAAAAAAGAAAGAAAAAGAAACAGAAACTCATATCTATAGATAACATTATAATTTTACAATTTTTTTTTTAAAATCGTTTTTAATTTTATAATTTCTTAATTGTGTCAGCAGCTAGAGAGACTGCAGACCAGTCTGGGAAGGGGGAACATAGTGCGGAGGAAAATCGTCAGCCTTTAGCCAATACTACCAAACACTTACAGCTGTTTGCGGAAGACTTCAGTCCCTGTCTTCCAGATGGAGAAACTGGGGCATGAAGAGTTTATTCTTTCCCCAGGGTCACACCATTATTAAGTGGACAATAGTCCAGCTAAGGCTCCAGGGTCCCAGGGGACAGACCATCCTGCTGGCATCTGGCACATCTGCCTTTGAGATCGAGTTCTAGAAGTTTCTTAACTTCAAGGCTTTGTGCAAATTGCTGAACCTCTCTTCCCAAATCAGGGAGGATAACAATACTCATCTAGTTGTAGATTGAGGCAAATAATAAACGTCATGCACCTGACACACAGAAGGCAGTCAGCCGGAAGTGGCCTTGCTTGCTTGGTGTCACCCACCACCACCAGGTCAGGAAGTTTTCATCCTTGCTAGAATAGGTTAGGCCATTGTCATGCTTGTGATGTTAAAAAAAAAAAAAAAAAAAAAAAAAAAAATTCGAGACAATGTTAAATGTTATTTTTATTTCACATCTTTCATTTCAGGGCAAACCAAGACCAGAGCTGACCTGGAAGAAGGACGGCCAAGAAATTGACAAGAATCAGATAAACATCCGAAACTCAGAGACTGATACCATCATCTTCATCAGGAAGGCAGAGAGGAGCCACTCTGGCAAGTATGACCTGCAGGTCAAAGTGGACAAGTACGAGGAAAACGCCTCAATAGACATCCAGATCGTAGGTAGGTACCGGGGAAAGAGCCAGAACATTCCATCAGAACATGAGGGTGGAGGCCAACCTCATTGTCATTTGGGGGAGATAGGAGTGTTAGGCTTCTTCTACACAAACAGTTTTAACATTTAAAAAGATTTGCACGCCTTTAATCCCAGCACTCAGGAGGCAGAGGCAGGTGGAGCTCTGTGAGTTCGAGGCCAGCCTGGTCTACAGAGCAGGTTCCAGGACAGTCAGAGATACTCAGAGAAACTTCATCTCAAAAAACAAAAGCAATAAAAATAAATAAAAAGCAAAAACATACAAACAAAAAGAAGAAAGAAAAGAACGATTAAAAAAGAAATAGTGTGTAAGAACAGTAAGATTTGTTAGTGTTTCAAAAATAACTTTCAGTGACTAAATGCCCTAATCATGGAGACCTAGGGACATATGTGTGAGAAAGTTAGTGGACGCTGTTGGTGATCTCCGTCTGCAATGCTTTTTATCCAGTTCTCTCTTGCTTTTAATTTCTGACTCTCTGATGATTAAGTATGCTTCATGCTGAAAATCCACAAGGTAGCTCCTAGACAGTTGAAAATGTTCCTTTCCACACCCAAAATTCACCAATTGTAAAGTCTGGGTGGAGAGTGAAGACTTCTTCCTAATGTAAAGAAGCGACTACAAAGCCCACCAGTTAAACGCCGGCGTTGATGGCTTGTGCTGATCAGTGCCTGTAGAAGGTGAATAAACAGTTAATTCTCATCTTAGTTCAGAATTAGGGAAGCAGAGTGGGGGCCTTACACACAGACCCCCCCCACACACATACACACACACACACACACGCAGACCCCCACACACACATACACACACACACACACGCAGACCCCCCCACACACACATACACACAGACCCACACACACACACACACATACAGACCACACACACACAACCACTTAAACTATTCTGCATTTTGCTATGTCAGTAAGTTTAGGAGGCTGGTGAGTTGGTTCAGGTCAAGATCATTTGCATGAGGACCTGCGATTGGTCCCCAGCACCCACATAGCAAGCCAGGTGTGGCGGCCCGTAACCCAGCCCTGAGGTGAAAGGAGATCCCAGAATTCCTTGCTGCCTGCTTGCTATGGCTTGCTGGCTGCCGGTCTAGCTGAAAAACAGTAGTTCTGCGTTCAGGAATAGACTCTACCTCAGAGAAGTAGGGTGCAAAGTGAGGGCACATGACACCTTCCTCTGGGTTCCACATGCGTGTGTCTCCACCCCTTACACACTCATATGCCACTCACACACGTACACAGACAGAATTTAAGAGCCCGGTAGAGTAGCGCATGCCTGTAATTCCAGCACATAGAAGGCTAAGGCAGAAGGGTGCTGAGTTTTATGTCTAAAACACAAAACAATACCAATTACTTATCCGTGCTAAGAGAAGCCTTATTTCCAACCTTTTTGTTGTTGTCCTAATTTGTGGAGGCTTCAGATTCTCTAAATAAAGCAGTGGTTCTCAGTCTTCCTAAGGCTGTCACCCTTGATACAGTTCCTCACGCTGGGGTGACCCCAACCATAAATACATTACATTGTAACTGTAATTTTGCTGCTGTTAAGAACTGTCATCTAAGTATTTGATATGCAGGATATCCGATATGCGACCCCTGTGAATGGTCATTCAATCCTCCAAGGGGTTGTGACCCATAGGTTGAGAACTGCTGAACTAAAGAGGAACTTCCTCTGGGAACCTGAGGCTTGCTCTTCAAACCAAGCACTGTTTTCTTCTCGCAAACCTCAAGGAGTTTTCTAAGCTAAGAGGAGTCTAAGACTTTTGGGCCTGTCCGGGATGAAGGAAGCAGACCCTATGGCTGAGACTGGAAGAGTCTTGCCTTTTGTAACAGGAAAAACACAGCTTAAGATATCCCAGTGTAACGGTATAGCCTGGAGGGGGATGTGAACTCACAATGATGGCATGAATCCATCCTGCAGACCGCCCGGGCCCTCCCCAAGCTGTGACTATTGAAGATGTGTGGGGAGAGAACGTTGCTCTGACATGGACACCACCCAAGGACGATGGCAATGCGGCCATCACAGGGTACACCATCCAGAAGGCCGACAAGAAGAGCATGGTAAGTCTGTCTGGCTTCTGGCTCAACATCAAGAGCAAAGTCATGTCCATCCGAGATGATGGGAACATTGTGAGCTTTCTCTGGTGGCTCCTCTGGCTGAGCCAGGCCCAGCCAGCAAGGTGGGGCCTTTCAAGACACAGAGCTGAATTCTTCCCCACTGCGGCCACTAAGTCATGTGTGCATGGCGAGTCCCTTGATCTCCTTGACCCCCATTTCCCTATCTATAACATGGAGGTGCAGATGCTTGTCTTGCTTGGTTATTTAAAGCAAACCTAGCCTAAAGCAAAAGGTGAAATGCAGACAGAATTAATTCTTCATTCAATAAATATTCACCATGCATTGCTTTCTGTGAAATAAACGTTCAACGGTATGGGCTTAAAACCAAAATTTAAAAAATGAGTAAACATCGGCTAGAAAAGAAAGACTGGGAAAGTCACATCATGTGCTAAGTTTCTGAGAAAGAAACCAGCCTAATGTGTTCAAGGTGCAACCCTGGGAGATAATGGCTTAGAATCTGTTAGAGATGAGGAAGTGGGACTCTGAACGAATCAAAGACTTGATGAGGAACAGAAGTTAGTGCTAAATGCTGAATAAGATTCTATATGCTATACCCTCCTACTGGTCTACCTGTAAGAGACTGAATGGATGAGAGAATGTTAGGACACACATCGGAGTAGAATACCTTTCACTCTCATAGTAAAACATCATAGTGAATGCTATAAAGTCCAAATTACACATTTGGAGCTCAGCAAGGACTTAGGTCATGGCATTATGTTGGCTCCGTAGAAGGGGCTAGGGTGGGAAAGACACATTTCAAACTACTTCCTTCATAAACTGTTTTTAGCATGGCTTTTTCTTTTTCTAAGTGCTACATGACAAAATAAGATTTGCATTTCAAGTGAAATTTTTCATCTAAGTTGAACAGCCTGAGAGGTAGGCCAATGGGTGGATGACCTTGCAAGAAGGACCTGAACGGCTCAGACTTCTTTTGTAATGAAGGATTTTCTTGCACCTTGATCCTGATACTGTCAGAGACCCAGAGACATGAGAGTCTCTATGGAGGACCCCTAAACAGTCCGCACATTGTCTCAGACCATCATATGTGTACAGTGTTTTATTCTTAAGGGATCCAGCTGGCTCAAGACTTTCCGCCAGCCCATGTGACTGAGACTGCCTGATGACCCCCGACCCACCCCTGTGTTTCTCTTGCATTTCAACAGCAACAGAACCAGGCTCAGAAGGTGTTTGTTCTACCAATTCGTCAAAGGGACAAGCTCACTGCTGTCTCCTCACGCCTGCAGACTCCAGTGTTCACCAAATCCCCGGGGTCTCCCACCTTTATTGTGTTTCTACTATGTGGCCCAAACACTCACATTTTTGTTCTCTTACTGTGTGTTCAGCACCGTTGTATCAGCTGAATAAAAAGAAAGGAAGTAAGAAAGATAACTCCTATTTTAGGCACTCACAGTCAAGGCAAGATGAAAGACATAAAGCCAAAGGATAAGCCAATATTAAAAAGTTAGGATAAAGGTTTGCATAAAGAGCTTTGGGGACAAATGAATGCATAACTATGTTTTTTTTTTCTGGTATTAAATTATCCAAAATTTATAGATAATGATGGCCTTGAAAATTCTAAGGAAAGTGCTTTTCCTTTGAAAGTATGCTTTTATTAGCAAATGTATTTTGTTTTCTGTTAGTAGTACAAAATATGTGTTGAATAGTGGGATCTTCTACTGGCAACAAGGCAAGCTTTGAAATTACATTTCTTGGTATGGGGAGGACAGAACATTTAAAGGTGTCTTAACTTATTCATTCACTTATCCATTAACTATTTAATATTTACTTTGTGTATTGAATCGACTAGGTGCCGGGTACTGTCATAGGCTCTGTGAGAAAGGAAGACAGCAGGCTTTGTGTTAATGGTGCATCCACTAAAGCTGAGAGAGGAATCAAGTGTGTGTGTGTTAATTTAACAAGGGTTACAAGGAAAAAGCATCCAGATGAAGGTCATAAAGCATGGCCAAAGAGTACAGCAGGAGAAACAAGCAGGAACAAGGTGATAGCTAGGATAACCGAAATTAATAATCTAGGCAAATTATTGGATGCTATTAATTTTCCTCTAGTGATGCAGCTTTATCTATGATCCAGCTTTATCTATCTTTTTTAACAATAAAGTATCACTTACATTCTGTTATTATATTTTATTCCACAAAAAACTAATAGATCCACAGATAGATAAATAGATGATGTAGCTATAAAATATTATCAAGATGGTAGTAGTAGATGATATGAATCTAACACGTAGATGAAGACAATTGTAGATAAGTTACATAGTATTAAATATGTATTGTCATTGCTCTCAACATAAAAATCAGTGCTGTTTTTTTTTTTCATTAATGACACATTCTTTTTATTCCAATCAGTAGGTGATTTTCATGAAATAATAACCATTGTCCCCTTCAGGAATGGTTCACTGTCATTGAGCATTACCACCGAACCAATGCCACCATTACCGAGCTGGTCATAGGGAACGAATATTACTTCCGGGTCTTTGCTGAAAACATGTGTGGCCTCAGTGAGGATGCCACCATGACTAAGGAGAGTGCTGTGATTGCCAAGGACGGTGAGTTGGAGGTGGACTGACATTTGGAGACCTTGGTTGACTCAATGGAAATGACTGAAAGAGGAGATATGGAGAAAAGGAAAAAGAGTGAGCATGTGCTGGGAAATTATAGTAACAATATTTAAGTAAAATTCCAGTTCTAAAGGTTAATTTTTTTCTAGGGAAATTACAGTATTATTTTAGATTTTACACATTCAATTCATCCCAGTTTCTGCACACTGGGTCTATACGTGATGGATGTCATGCAGAGAGAGAAAAAAATTCTTGGTTTTCTGTCTACTTTTGACACCTTCAGTGTAGCATTCTATGAGACTCTAAGGAAATGAGGAGCTGAATTCTATCTTTTCACACAGTGACTTTTTCTCAAGTCCTTCATTGTAATTGCCACATTAGGACACATTTCCGATCAAGAAGCTCAGACAGCTACATCCATTCAGGACAAGGTTTAGCTCTCATAAACCACTTTGGCTTCTATCTCAGGTGTGACTGGCTGGCTATACATGCGTCCCCATTAGACTACATGTCATGTGGCATGTGCTTGCGATTGTCTGAGCTGAAGGAAGCTTTACTCATGAGTAAAGGATACCAGGAATAATACAACTCAAGCCAACTTCTATTTTTTAAACATATTTTAATATTCGTTTTTAAGGTAAAATCTACAAAAATCCAGTATATGAAGACTTTGACTTCACAGAGGCTCCCATGTTTACTCAGCCTTTGGTTAACACCTATGCCATTGCTGGTTATAATGCCACCCTGAACTGCAGCGTCCGAGGAAATCCTAAGGTACTGTGTTTTACCTTGGAATTCCTTAAATTAAGAACTGACTCCAAAACCTCTCTCTTATGTGCGCCTTGTTACAATGGCAAGGGAAAAGATAAACCGGCCTTCCGACTTCTCTGCGTGTCTTTCTGGGGTGGCGGGAGTGAAGAAAGGTGGGTTTTGTGGGTAAATAACTAACAGTGTTGAAATTAGTAGGAGCAAATGTGGGACACAACTTCATCAACTACTGGGCAGCTACTAAAGAAACAAAACTATGGGAATAGAAGCAAGAGGTAAGATGGATATTGGTTTACCTGAACTCATCAAGAGGTCTCTAACACACTTCACAGTCACATGGTAACTCAGGTGTTGTTTTTATCAAAATCTCAAACGCTCAATTGTATCAATAAAGACTCAGGAGTGAAAGATGCTGGGATGAAAGCCTGCTCGCTCAGGGAGCTGAGAAAGCACCCAGCCAACCTTCCTCCTCAACCAACCTCCCAGGAAACTCCTTCCTCTGCTGCTGTCTCAAAACAACTCTCTCTTCAAACTCCATGCCCCTCCCTTCTACTTCCTGTGCGTCTCCCTATCCGTCCCCCTGACTCCCTTTGCCCTCTATGGCTTCTTCTTAATCACTTCCTGTGTTCACTTCCTGTCAACTGGTTGCTCCCTCGCCTCTTGACCTGTGGTAGACTTTATTTAATCCTGTTTGCAATATTCAAGCAGAAAGCTCTTAGATTAAAGGTGTGTGCCACACCACAACTGGAAACGGGTTTTTCCAAGTAAATAGCACACTCTTGGGGTTCACAGTGCGATCAAATATCTGAAACACCCAGGGCAGAATATAAAATGTGCTCTGCTAAGGGTGCAGAATGCTAAACCTGGGTGATCACACTCCATAGGGGACACTTAGAAAGGTTCTCAAGCTTCATGTTGCTGGTGTTTAGAAGTAACAATTAACACATGTTGTCCATAGTGGTTTCCGTCACTGGGTGGCAGGGAGGCAAAGCTTGAAAACTCTGATAGAATGAAACTCAGCAAGGGCGGCATACATCTTGGACAGGTGGGGGAAGTCAAGAGCATGGGGAAAGTTGCTGAATTAATGTGTAAGCAGATGTGATGTGGGTAGGGAAGGCTCAGGCTGCTGCTTTCATCTGGGGAGTGTCAGCATGGAGGTGCTACATACCAGCCTTTAGCGTAGAAGTTCTGGAAAGGGACCACAGTGAGGAAGGAAAGGACCCAGATGTGAGCCTCGGGGGATGCTCTCATTTGACAGGCAGAAGGAGGGAGAGGACTGGGAAAAAGAGATGGCAAATGCTGACTCTGGGATCTGAGGCAGACAGAGCAATAAATGCAGAGTAGGAGAGAATGTGCCAAGGGTGGGTGTGTTTACAGAGGGAGGAGGAGGAGGAAGTGGGGTTGGGTAATGACTGCAAACGTGGATCAAGGGTCAGGGAGCACAGAGCCACCTTCCTGGGTGACTGGACCTTTGCTGATCGCGTATTATTCAGTTGGGGCAGATGTCCTACCACTAGGTGATGAATATTGCTGTCATGGGGGAGGTAGCATGGTGAGTAGGCATCTGCAGCCTACAAAGAACTAGAAACTCCTTGGGGCACGAGGAGACGATCAGATGATCGTGGCACTGCTGGGAATTCTTGGAAAAGTACCCAGTCTATATACTCTCTGCTATATCACAAGCCTGTACATCAATTTTTAAAATCTGGAAATAACTGGTGAATGAAGAATGGGTATAGTCAAGGCACACAATGTGATTTGATGTGCACATTGTGCAATGATTTCCACAATCAAACTAGCTCATCCACAACCACACACGCGAGACGTCAGGGGCTTAGAACTCAACTGTGTTATAATGGAACGTTTTGTGCCCATGTCGATTTATTTGGAATGCAACTTAACCCATCTAGGAAGATTGTCCTTGAGCTGTCCTCTGCACAATCCCGGCTTTCTTCTTTAGAACTGTCCCATTTGCTTTCTCGCTAACGGGATAGAATTTAATTTAAGACGAACAGGACCAAGTAGATGTCTGCACTTCTTAGATGCCCTTTCTTTCTAATCCATGCTTTAAAATCTCATTACTGGGTCGGAGGGACTCTTAATATGCTACAGGCAGACACACTTTGACTTGAGTTTTTTCACTCTGGACTCCAGCCCAAGATCACCTGGATGAAAAACAAAGTGGCTATTGTGGATGACCCAAGATACAGGATGTTCAGCAACCAAGGGGTCTGTACCTTGGAGATCCGCAAGCCCAGTCCCTATGACGGAGGCACGTACTGCTGTAAAGCAGTCAACGACCTCGGGACAGTGGAGATCGAATGCAAACTGGAGGTGAAAGGTATGCCACCTAAGATCCCGTCTGTAGGCTTCAGTTAAGGATGTGGCTTAAAGAAGCTCTCAATGCAAAATCCCAGGCAGAATTAATAGGCATTTTTGCTGTTAAGATACGTGACTATTTTGGTTAACTTGTTTTATTATTTTCTTTAATTCTTGTTAATTAAAGGCACATTAATTTCAGTGAAATGTAGGTGGACAGCATGGTGAGAATAAATGAAGTAAAAACAGTGTTGCTTTGGTGACATAATCCATCTATAATGGAAACCTTAGTGTAAGAGCATATCTACGAAACTGCAGTTAAGCAAGTCACTGTTTTTAGTAATCTGTGAAACTTCATACATACACGTATGCATGTAGTGTTTGACATATGTGTAGGATACAGCAGATTATAGCATTGCTAAAGAACTTTCCTTTATAGGCTTATTTTCCGTTTAAGAAATGCCACAAGTAATGCAAAGCCAAGAAAAACACATAAGGGTTTGTATAGAAGGAAAATCTTAGCATAAAGTGTCATCTACAGACACTCTTACTAATTGACAATGGCTTATTCTAACGTTTTTCTTAACAGCCAAAATCTACTTTGAGATACTATGAGATACCAGACAACATGACCCTAACGTGTTTTCTCTCATTATTTCGTTTCTATCCTCTGATAACCCAAGTGTTTTAGTTCCCCTGTCTGTCTATGATGAAACAATTAGAACCAAAAAAGTAAAATTGTTGGCTTTGTAAATATGCATTTTATAGTCATGAATGTCTAAGGTATTTTTAAAAAGACCCTTTCCTCCTAAGTTTAGTATAGAGTATAAGAATCTTCTTGAACAATACCATGCTCTTATAACTTTTCTTTCTCTTATGGCTTTTGTCAGTAGTACTCAGATATATGGTAATTTAGAATAGAGTGATAAGAGAACTATTTCTATGTCATAAACATATAATATCCACAAAAAAATTCCACAGCTTACTATTGAGAAAGCCTTACAGGTTTAACCACTATACTTAGCTTTAAGTGATGATTTAGGCCACACGTAAAACTCATCGGGGCTCTAAACTCACTGTGCAAGGTATTATTCAAGATAAATTTCTAACATCATCCAAAAAGCAAAATAAAAAAAACTGTCATATCATCATGCCTTAAAAATAATGAAATATTAAGGGCATAAAATGATAATTTCATACATGGTTCAGTATTTGGAGCCTTCCACACAAACAAGTGATGTTATGCATGTTTTGGGTAATTTTATAGTGAATTGAGTAAAGGCTGAATTTAATAATAAGGAAATGCATTCTTTTGTAAGTAAGTCATGATAAGGTAGCAACTGTGATTTCTTTCGATAAAGGGTTTGGTTCTAAAAACAAAGCTGGCTATATCATGAAATTGTTATTGGATAAGGGGTTACTTAGATGAGCTAAGCTATGCATTACAAGGTAAGACTGTCAATGAGAATAAATAAATATGGTACAAATATTCTAATTCTGCAGTGATATATCAAGGCGTAAATACCCCTGGACAGCCAGTCTCCCTGGAGGGGCAGCAACAGGTTCAAAAAGCTCATGTCCCACTGGACATTCCGATTTTCCGTTCCATTCCTCTTACATGAAAGTGCACTTTGCATGTAAAGCTTGGGTTTGGTTTTTTTTTTTTTTTTTTTTTTTGGTTTGCTTTTAATTGTATTTCTTAGAGGCTCATGGCATACAATGTTTATGCCATGAACGAGGAAGGCAAATTATCCAAGGATATTAATTAATGCAGAACCAATACCTTTCCTCAGACCAGCTGTCCCCACAAGCAATGCCAGAAAGCGGCGCTTGAGGAAATCTTCATTTTATAGATGACTATCCAAAAACGAGGACATTTACCTCATGTCTTCATTTTCCAAGTGAATATAGATAGGTTGGTCCTTGAAGATAGCGTCTAGCATAGGGAATTTATATTCGCGGTGGAATTCAGAAACTGAGCACCTCCCACCCACTAAGTTCTACAGAGGGCAATGCTCCCTGCACTTTCGATGGAAGATACAAAGACTGGTGTAACATTCAGAAACTCTCATATGTAAGATTTTCCCATTGCAATTTCACTGGTAGAATATCTAACCTATACATCTATTGGACAGTTTGGTATCCAAGTTATTTTATATGCTTATGAGTTTAAAAGGAAGCAAAAGTCCAGGGCCTTATGAAAAATGTATTACATAGAAAAAGTCCTATTTTATGTTTACGACCACTCTCACTTGGAAGCGCTAATTAAGAGTTTCGGAGCTAGGTTAAACAACCTGCATCAAACTCCGATGTATATCCATGCTGAGCTTCCAGCATTTGCCTTTTGAATTTAGAGGTAATGCCAGCACTAAAGAGAAAATAGAATACCAGAGTTCTTCCTTTGAGGTGCTGTAGGTTATAGCACAGACACTGTAGCTTGAGTTTAAGACTTACTTAGACCAGTTAGGTATAATCAGTCCCAACAGAATATTATAAAATGCACTAGCTTAATATTTACACTTGATAATTTTGCCTTTTGGAATTTCAACATATATATATGAACACTAACATTTTCCAGTATTGTCTATGTTTTTCTTTTGTTGAAAAACACGATATATATATGTTGTAGGGTATTTTTTAAGCTAACAGTTTGGAAGCTCTTACCATATTCACTAGTCAGATTAGCTTTGCCACCTACTCTAGCAAAGTGGTTATGCATATTATTAATTTTTTTATATATTAATGACCCTCTTGAAGTGATACCCTTCACTTTTTCCTTTGTCATTTACCCGACTAAGGATTAATGAAATCACCTCATCATAATCGTGACCGTAATTTCACCTCCAACATATACTCAACTTTGACGTTACACTTTCTTAATGCTCACCACGTCTCTCTTTTTCTTTCTCTCTCTCTTCCTTAGTTGTAGCACAGTAAGGATTTTTGAATGTATATTGTCACCTAAGGTAAGCTTTCATATGGCTTTAGCATATGAAGCTTATGAATGTCATAAGCCATACCTGGCCTGTGGAGTATGGCATGATTTTCATTACATAATCCAATGAAAACAGAACCTGCTAACTCCATAGTTCTAACATGTATTTCTGGATCTTGCAATGAACGTCTAATACTGACCCTTCGCAACCCTTTCTCCTTGACATGCAGCAAGTTGTTGGATGTGGCAGAAGCATGAATGTGGGATGTGACTAGATGACATGGTTGGTAGCCATGCATTCTGAATTACTTGCATCAAGGAATGGACGTGTATATAAGTGGCATCATTTCTACCAATATGTGACGTGGTTGGTTGTTTCCTTTCTTATTAAGGAGAATGAGCTTCTCAAATTTGCATTAAAGACGTTGTAAGATTGTTCCAACAGCATGCTGTTTTTGTTTGGTCATGATTTTTTTTTTTTTTTTTTTTTTTTTTAGCAAGAAGTGAAGCATACTTCACTAAAGGGTAGTCCAGGCTTCTGGTTTTGTGGGTTTTCTCTTGAATGATACTTTGTTTTTGTTTTTTAATATGGGAATTCAGAAGGTAGGTGTGAAATATTGGCATTTCTCTCACTTTCAGAGGGAATTAGCTCTAGTGTTTGCACAGTTTATAAACGGTCAGTTTTAAAGCCAATATTTTTCTTCTCCAATGTGCTTGAATCAGAATATTCTGTACTTAACTAAGAACAACATTAACGAATTGGGAAGTGGCTCTCCTGACAACCCACAGCTATTCAGTCAGAAGCTTTACATAATTTGGAGATGACTCCAAACCTCTCTGAGAGCACTAGGAATTTAAACCAAGACTGAACAATGGTAGGGGGATAAATTACTACGGATCTGCCAGGAACTTGATGTTGCTGTTGTTTTGTTGAGATGCCAAGCACTTTCATTTCTAAACATGGGATTACCAGGAGAAGATTTTAAGTGGGGACTGAGTGAGTCTCTGTAGCTAATAAGAACAAAATTGACCCCCTTTGCAGGCAGCTAGCCCAGGAGCATCCTTCCGGGGGTCTTCCACGTCCTTTTAACTGCCCCCTCTTCCTTCTTGTCTTCTCTAGGTGGGCTGTCGTTCTGCAGGCTCCTCCTGCAAGGTGTGCCTCCAAACATAATTGATTCTTATTTGCGAGACTTACAATCAAGCAACCCCGAGGAATACTGAGGGCTGGGCACTGCCTCTAGAAACACCACTGCTTTAAAATTTGTTTGAAAAGAGAAAGCTCTTTCTGGTTTTCTCTAAGCCCTCCAAGTGTGGTCATTTTCTCTCCTCCTAACCTTGAAGAAAAAAAAAAAATGTTTGCACAGATTGCTTAATTAAAAATAGCGAACAAAATCTCTTCTGCAGTCACACTTTGTTCACTATAGCCTTGTTTATAGTTCACTGTACTTTACTAAAAAGCCAGCTGTAGAATAGGAAACTCCATTATCTTGGTTTGTAAGAGTATCTCTGAATGCTTTTCGTTCCCAGGGTAAAACTCACAATGTAATACACCATAATAGAATCCCGAAAACCCATCTTTCTTGACTGACTTTTCACTGTGTGCTCTGCTGGCTGCAGGCTCATGGCCAGCCTCCTGCCACAGCCCCTGAGGACTGAGGTCACAGGTGTGACACACCAAACTTGGCTTTGATCAATTGTTCATGTATGTCTGACTTCATCCACATAGCTAAAGCTTAACAAAGTTATATACTTTTTCGAGCCAGTTTCTAATGCCCTGAATAGAGTTTAGGTAAGAAAAAACCTTCCATAGGCTCTTTGCCAAACTGTGTAGGTCACTGTCTTGCTACATATAAAATAGGAAACATCAATTCTTGGTGCTCTAGCCGCGGTCAAAACTCTTTAGCTTCTCTTCTCCCTCCCCATAGTTTAAATTTTTCTTTTATCCCTTTTCGTTCAGGTTTACCTTGTTTCTCAAGCGTCTGTCAGTTTTTATCTAGAACAATACAGATCTCTGCCATCTTAGTCTGTCCAAACCTGCGTTGGTTTTTTTTTGAGTCATGTTTTCAGTCAGAAGATCCACTAGGGATGCCAGTCCATGATCCTGACTGTCAGGCTGGTATCAAAATGTGGCCAGAGTCAAGCCGCCCTACAGCAGGAGGCGGCCTGGGATGGGTGTTTGTTGTTTTGTTTCCTTGAGACACTTTGCTTTCCGGAGATTTCCTACATGGTCCTGCTTCTGTAGCATTTTCGACTTGACCCTTTTAAAGGGACTTCTCAAGGCCTGTTTCTCAGTGTCCTGAGCTGGTGTATTTATAGCTTTCCCACTAGTCCCACAAATGTGTACTACAGACAAATCCTTACCTACACCTCTGGAGGTTTTCTGATGCCTCTTCCCCCACAATCTATGCAACGAGAACCTGCTGGCATCTCCCTCCAAACACTGGCCCTATCCAAGTTCTTCACTTCCAATACTCAATGATCCTACAGGCTATCAAGGCTGGCCAGGAAAAAAAAAAAAAGGTGGATTTTGTTGAATGCCTAAAACCCACACAAAACCCCAAATGATATGGGTCTGGTGACCTTCAGAGATTCACCATTCTGACCATGATTTTTGTTGTTTTGGTTTTTCAAAGCAAGGTTTCTCTGCATAGCCCTGGCTGGCTTGGAACTCACGCGTTTGACCAGACTGGCCTCAGACTCAGAGATCCATCTGCCTCTGCTTCCCCAGTGCTGGGATTAAAAGGCCTACACCAACACTATGAATAAATTTTAACAAAGGAGGCAGCGCCCAGCCTCCTCAGTCAGGAGCTTTTAAGGCAAAGGACACAAAGTTACATTCTGTCTATGCACAAGCAGCAGGTCATCTTGGGCAAAGCAAGCTATTGCTCACAGGCACAGAAACATCCGTTTTGTTAAAGTTGTACAAGACCAGGCCATTACAAAAATCAACCCTTAGCAGCCCTTAACATGAGGAAGTCCAATTTTGCTTTATAGTTCTCTGAAGCACAGAATTTGAAACTTTTAATCATAAAGTTGATCATCAATATAACATTAGCCCTCACTTTAGGAAATCTATCTGAACATTAATGACTAAAATATTTTGCACAAACGAAGTCTAGCTCATTTATAAACACATGAAGACTAGAATGCACCAAATAAATGACAATGTAGCAAAGCCAGCATGCAGCATGTCTCTGCTGGCTGGCTCAGAACAATAGCCGCGCTGGCTGCCTCCTGATAATACTGGCTGACCAATTCTGCTGAGTCCTGCACTATCCAGTCTCTTAGCCCATCTATACACAGTCTAAAAGTGACTCCAAAGCTTTCTCCCAGAGTTTCCTTCCTCACTCATGACTTACCCTTAATTATATCTTATACTCAGTAATGTTATTTATCCATACATGATATTTTCCTCATGCAAACATACTTAGACACTACAACGTTCCAAGCAAGAAGTCGTCTCTGGTGAGCAAAACAAGTCAGAAACTGTCCCTGCCATCAATCTTCCTACAACTTCGTTGCAACTGGGTTTAAATGTCACTCCATTAAAGAAAAACTGTATCACAGGAAAATCACCAAATTTGGGGGTGGGTTGGGGAAGATCATTGAAGAATTTAAAAGATCACACTTGTTATTTATTTTAAAAGAAAGCCTAATGCATCGGTCTAAATTAATATGGAAGTAGCAAAATGTCCATTAGGTCCATTATGGAGAAAAGGTAACATGTTCTTATTCATGTTGAACTTGGAAACAATACTAGCCCTACAAATGACTGAGTTTCTGCCTTCTCTGCGCAGTGATAGATTCAGCTTGGAACTCGGGAACTTATGTTCATATAAGCAGGGAAGGTACGGAGTTCATGCATGGATTCAAAGTTGGATAATGCAATTTATATATCTGTTAGAATCACTGTACAGGACAGGATACACTATTTTATTTTTCTATATCAAATGTGATCCTGAGTTCCCTAGCAAACCAGTAGGCTGAAAAACCCCCTATCCTATATGGAGACTGTAATGATAAAGCAGAGGAAAAGGTAGCTCCCGGACCTGGCCAAGGTGAGCCACTAAGAGGTCGCGCCAAATGTAACAGAGCTAATGCAAGAGGATTATTGGGAATGGAGACATGAGTGGGATAGAGGCAGACTGGGAGACAGAGAAAACAAAGACCACCGCAGGAGGGAACAAGACAGAGACAGAAAAGGAATCAGCGAGACTAGGAGACAGAGGGAAGACCCAAGGCTGGGCCAGAGACCAGGGTGGCCTGGACCTTAAAGGGGGCTCACGTTGCTACCAATTCTATGCAAAATGTGCAGCACCAGAGGTGACTGGTGATGAAACCGTGGCTGCAGGTTGGGGATGGAGTGACAACTTTTCAACAGAGATAAAGCCACGGTCAACTGTGCTCTTTCGCAGCGCTTGGGGGAGAGTGAAGGTAAGGCCACTGGTCTTCAGTCTACCCTGATGAGTGCATGGTTGATTCAAAAATCAGGTGACTCTAACAAGTGTGGGACTCCGCTATTTTGCACATTGTATTAGGATGCCCAGAGAAACAGAACCAACATGAGGTGGATGGTTAGCTTAGATTAGATAGACAAGTGATTGCGTTCTAGGAAGAGATTGAGTCTAAAGGTATTGGTTATAAATTACAGAGACTGGACAGCCAGTTTTCTGTTCACAAAGTGAACACTGGGTAAAGTCCACAGTTGAAAGCCTAAGAATCAGAACTCTGATGGTACAAATTGCATCCTGGGTTAGAAAGCTTGAGAGGAATGCCTAGAGCTCTCAGTTTTCAGGATAATGTCCAATCACACCATTCAAATACTAAGTGTGCCGGGAAGCCGGGGAAACAGATATGACTAGAGTTTGGCCGTGAGACTAGGCAGCCTAGGACCTCTCAGAGTGTGCTTACTTCTATTAGTTGTCTAAAAGAAACTGTCCTATTTTTGTGGGTTCCAATTAATTGCTATTCTTGCACCAGAGATTTAAGTTATGGCTACACGAACTTATGAAGTCCTTTGTAATTAAATACTGATAAAAGCTTAGACTGGAGAAACAAATCCATTAGTGAGACAACCTGTTACCCTATTCTAAGGGTTGGCACTGCTCTCTTAAAGTTACCGGGCAAGCTCTCTGTGTTCCCAGGGGTGCTGGTCCCAGCAATGTCTAAAGGAGGTTCTAAGGGCGAAAATACCAGGACAGACATAGAATGAGGACTCAAAGGTGGCTTGGGGCGACTCAAATATTTCATACGGCTCATTCAGCATATCTACTTTTTCTCCTAAGATATTACATTACCTGCTCTCTGACAGGAACTGTTAACTCCCTAAGACAAAGGATGCATTCCTGGTTTTCTTGTTCATTCAACTCATTCCAATCTTGGGGGCCAGGAAACATTAAAATACATTGCATACTAAATTATACATGCTGGCTTATAATTTTTAAGTTTAAAAATATTTTTATTCAATTTAATTTCTTTTGTTGTTTTGTTTTTGTTTTTGTTTGAGACAGGATTTCTCTGTTTGCTTTGGAGCCCATCCTGGAACTCAGCTCTGTAGACCAGGCTGGCCTCGAACTCACAGAGACCTGCCTGCCTCTGCCTCCTGAGTGCTGGGATTAAAGGCGCCAACACCCGGCTCAACTTAATTTTTTTTTTTTTTTAAATTTAAGAAAGGATAAGCAAAATTCATGCCCAGCTCTGTGACAAGGAGCCACCACTCCTAAACTGTAAGGCAACCTTCTTCAAGAATTACGACAAAGGGTCATGGGAAATGGGAAGGGAGCCATGTTTCAAAATAAAACATCATGCGGCCGTGGGGAAGATTCCAGGGATGAAGGAGCCAAGAAAGTGTCGCCTGCAGTGCCTTCTCCAGCCTGTTACCTGGGTGTCCACTGGGGTCACGGTGAATTCGGTTGCTATTCCTGCACGGGGAGGGTGGTTGGGGTGAACAGTGGGCTGCTGTGGGGAGAACCTGTTAGTGGGGGCTGTTTTTAAGCTCTTCCTAGCAGCTGATAAGCAGAGTGCCATGGACGTCCCTACAGCAGCCAGCAGCCCACGGGTAACATGAGCTTTCCTGAGGCATTTCATGCTTTCAAGTCCTCCTAGTGACAGACACCAACTGTGGCCAAATTCAGCCCTCAGTACTTGCTCCTTTAAGGAGTTAAGCACTGAGAGATAGACCAGGAGCATGTGACACAGGAGGACTCAGTGCCAGCCAAGACCTAGGAGCAGCATTCAGCAAGTGGAGGAGGGGCAGACAGATTAACACTGTTATTTGTACAGAGGGAAGGGCAGTCAAGAGCTGCCAGAGAAATGGAGCCAGAAATAATGTTAGCAGGCAAGGAGCTAAAGCAGGAAGTGCTCACTGAAAAGGCTTGCCTTGCAAGCATCAACCCAGCAGTGGCTTCTTAACCCTTTCCTGCCGGGGCCTCCTTTCAAAAAGAAAGAGAACCCTGCGATGTGAAACCACGGTGTGAGCTGGTCTCACCCTTTCTGGCTCGGCCAGGACACATTAATATTAAGACATTTCCCTTCGCAGATGTTTAAACACATGCTGCGTTCTTCAGGCATATTGTCAGGGTGCAGAAGGTCTCCTAGCCTGAGAGGCACAGTGTTATCTCAGGAAAGTTCCGACACCACCACAACCCAGGTCTCAACAGCAGGCAGCCATTGCTCTACAAGTAGAGTTCATAATTGGTACAAACTATGTCCTTTAAATATATGTAAAATAAAAACTGTAGAATACAATATAAAATTTTAAATACCTGTCTTTCTTCTATCTAGACCCTCTGTGTCCCGTTGCAGCCTGCCCTGGAACTCGCTCTGTAGACAGGCTGGCTTCGATCTCACAGAGGATCCTCCTGTCTCTGCCTCTCAAGTGCTGGTATTAAAGGCGTGCGCCACCAACACCTGGCAAGCCTGTGTCTTAAAAACATCAGTGTTGGGAGAAATAGAGTCCAGTTGTTCCTCTTTATCTTTTAATTACTCTAGCAGTCTTTTCTCTCTTTATCCACTTCCAGATGGGGCCCTAAGGAGTCAGTCACAGTGGTGTGTTCTAAGGCTACATGCCTAGACCCCTTGTTACTCAAAGGGTGGTTTCATGGCCCACTTGGATACCCGGGAGTGTCTAGACTTACAAATCGCAAATCTACATTTCAGTGAGATCCCCAAGGACATCTGTGCACATCGGTCTAATTCTGTATGACTATTTATGTGGGACCCCTCTCTCTCAGATGTCCCAAAGGAAAGATATTCTATTTTCCTTTGAAGGGACCAGACCCTCACCCAGTCCCCTGCTTTCGCAGCCATGACAGGCTGCAGAAAAGACTCAGCAAAATGTGCTGAGCTTCCTGGCCCTGCCCATCTAGGAGGTCAGATACCCTCCCTGTGGCGAGGAACCAATCAGAAGTTAGCTGACTGGCTCTGGACTACTTTACAGTAAAAGTGGCTCAACAGTGATGTGCAGAGCATAGCAACCTCAGGATTTCTTATGGCTCCCGGTTCCATGGTGGGAAAGGCTCGGCCCCCTCATGGGAACATGTCATGGAGGCTCCATAGACCTCTGCTGATGAGAAACTGTGTGTTCTGGCTGGAACAAAAAGTGCATATAGCTTATAAAGCCCAATTCCTGTTAGGTAGGCCACACTGCGCAAATGTTACACAACCTCCCAGAATGCTGCCATCAGCTGGGGGTCAAGTGCCCCAAACTAAATCTTTGTGGCACAGTGCAGATTCAACCCATAACACCCCTCCAAATAATGACCCAACTCAAAATCCCAATGTGGCTTAACCCATTCTTTCTAAGCCCCCAAGCCACAGGCAATCAAAGGTGTTGAAAAAGACATTTTTGAGGAGGGAGCTTCCCTTTAGGGTTCCTCAAATCATACCATGCAAAGCATTTTAACAGAACAATGTGGACTCAGGAAAAAACCATTAAAAGTGATTAAGGGTCGAAACATGATTGAGGGCAAATAACTGTCCAGGGGAGAGCAGTTTCTTTAACCCTCGATTGCTTTTGCAATTTCAGATAAAAAGCACAGTTGCCACATCTCAGGGACTCTGTTGTGAAATTCTGTTTCGTTCTGTTTTGTTTTCTCTGATCTTGAGTGGACACTAAGTATGTCTAGAGAGGAGAGCAAAGGTCTTAGTTGATTTATTATTGAACACTGAATATCTACATATTTTGTTAGATACCATAGTTACATAAAATATGAACTTTACTATCTCAAAGTACAAAAGTATTAAGACAGATCAAAGTAAATCTAATAAAAGCAAGTGTTTATGGGACTGGAGACATGTCCCAATGGTTAAGAGTACTTGCTGTTCTTTCAGAAGATCTGGGTTCAGTTCCCAACACTCACATGGCAGCTTAGGGACACCTGTAATTCAATATCAGGAGATCCAACACCATCATCTGGCCTCCTAGGGCATCACGAAGGTGCACAGTACACATACATATGCGCAGACAAATACTCAAATGCATAAAGGAAAAATAAAATCTTAAAAAACAAGTGTTTTCAAAATAGGACCCCACAACTATAATAATCAAGTCAGAATTGTGAACATGCATATTTGGCAAGTCTAGCCAAGTGATTCCTTTTTAAAAGCCAGTATTTTAATTGTATGTACTTACTGGATATGGTGTAAAATTTGATACAAATAAACAATGTACCATGATCAAATTGGGGTCCAGATAATTTGGTTATTGGAGCCTTGCTTTTTGGTTCAAACCAGTGAAAACTCGGTTTTGAAGTAGTTATTTCATGTATAATTTGTACTTACCATGGCTGCGTGAAACTATGTAACATTTCTGGGAAATTTGGCTTAAACATGATGGATGTTGAAGAAAATTTGAAATGCAAGTTATGCAAAAGAGCCAAGAGCAAAACCTTGCTTTCCTTTGAGAAAAGAAGCCATGAACTCCAGAGTTCATTCTTCTTTGCTGTATTTTTCTGCTCCTTGTCTAGGAAAGTAATTCTTTATGGAACCTTCAAGACTAACTATAAGGGCACAAGCCTACACGATACATGGGAGCTGGACTATTCGATACTGGCAAAAGTAAATCCCCATCTAAGGTTTTTTATATTTTTACATGTTCACTATTTCATATTTTAAAATGTTTCAAGTTTTGATATTTTTCAGATTTCAGATTATGTGTATATGCATAAAATGAGAAATCTCGGGTGTAGGAACCAACTTGTTTCATATGTGTTTTGTAAACTGTGTGCAGGTATTCTCACACAATTTTTCTCTTTTTTGACTAACATGTCTTATGACATCAGCTGTGGAATACTCCACTTGCAGCAAGCATCATACCACTGCTCCAGAAGTTGTGGGCATTGGAGCATTTCAGATTTATAAACCAGTAATGCTAAATTTGTTCTTGGTCACATCATGGATTAGGTGGCGTTTTGTAGGTTGGGATTAAAGGCTCTGGAATAAGAATGTATAAACTCAGATCCTAGCGAACACTGTATTGGCTGTATGTGTAATTGTGGACAAGAGCTTGAACCTCATCATGCCCATCTTTAATTGGGGGTAGAGAGAGTCATCAACAGAGCTACCAAGTTTTGAGCTACGATAATGACCAGATCTGTAAGATATTCCCGTTGGTGTAATAATAGCACAAATATTATGAAGGTAACCCATCACTTTCTGATTGAATTTAAGGCCTACTCCACAGGAGGAAATGCATGCCTGGTTCTATAAAACTAAGAACTTTTGGAGGTGGAGCTTACAGGCCCCTGGGGCAAGCGTACTACTTTTATTTTGCTAAAAGGGCACAGCTCTCTAAATTCTTATCTTTATACTCGTAGATTAGTGTAGCTCTCAGGTCCCCAGAGACACTTCCTTGTGCAGTGGACGGTGGTTAACACAGAAACTCCCAACTGGTCAAACTGCCAAAAATGAGCTTCAGAGAAGAACTCAGCCACAAGTAGGGCATCTGTGTCAAACCTTTCTCCCCAGACTCACAGACTACGGAAGAAGAGAGGGCAGGAAGGTCATAAGAGCCAGAGGACAGTGAGGGCTGGATGGCAGCAATATTCCCTGAACATGACAGGATCACCGAAGCTGTGATTGCCTTCATCAGAGCTGCACAGAATTAAGTCAGTCAACACTAGAGAGTAGAGGAGGAAGGGGTCCTCTGCTGCCTCTCCCTGAGGAGCTACTGACAGCCGAAGGCTGCCAGGACAGGAAGACTCAGCCTTCTTTAAGGACGTGGCCTCTGGTAGGTTGAGGATGCTTCATCGGGGATGGTTCCACACACAGCACAAATTGGACTTGACTGGTTACCAAAACCAGTTCTAACAAAGAGGACATAAAGTTGTGAGGTTAGGAATTTAGGAGTGGGCTTTGGAGGAGTTGGGACGAGGAATAAGGGGTTACTATGATCAAATCCTTGTATGGAATTCCCATAAATTAATAAAATATTATCCTTCTTAAGAAGTGCATTGAAAACAATTCAGAACATAACCCTGTGGTTGAAGTGGGCAGGTAGCTCTCCAGCGTGCCCTCGCTCACTTTTCAATAGGAGTGGAAATCAGCCATACAAATTGTTGGCCACCAGAAGACTACACTTCTAGTTCTTCTCCCAAATAGGTGTTACACTCACATGGCGGGGTTCTGTCAGAAGCAGGGAATACAGCTTTGGATCATGACCTTCAAAGCAAGAGAGTTCAGCTCCCTTCTCTTTCCCTCCTTCCAATTGGTTGGAAATTGTGAGCACCCATTTTTGACCCGGGCTCCCTAAAGGAAGCAGACAGTGAAATGGAAGAAAACTGTCTGTCACACACTGAGCTTTTGCAGCAACCCTTGATTTCATACCCAGCCATTATGTTTGGGAAAAGTGGATCTCTGTCTCATTCAAGTCATAGTAGTGCAGCCTAAAGCAACAGCCAATACCTTCTGAGCATGCTCGCTGTCCCTTTACAATCATGTCCCATTAGAAGAGGCCAGGTGTGGCACTTGCTCGTAATCCCAGCTACTCCGGAGGCTGAGGCACAAGGATCACAAGTTCAAGACCAGTCCGGGCTCCATAGAAAGATCCTGTCTCAAAATAAAAAGCAAAAAAGGACTGAAGATAAAACTCAGCAATAGAGAGCAAGGCCCTAGGTTCAAAGCCTGGAAACAAAATAAATAAAATGCTAGGGACATATAATGCAGGTGTTGCCTTTCCCCCCACGCCTGTATCTGTCTCCTGAGTGTTCCACCACTGCCTGCCTGCCAAAGCTGTTTTGTGAAAGGCTAGGTAGTCAACATTCAAGCCTTTGTAAGCCATCCTGTTTTACAACTCCCCACTGCTGTTGAAATAAGCACAGCCATAGTCACAGAACTGAAGTTTAAATTTCGTAAGTTCCAACATCACATTGTTCTTATTTCGATTTCCTTCCCCCCACCCCAATAATCTAAAAATCTAAAGAGCACACTTTTGTAGTGGACTGTGGGAAATGAGAAGGTGGCGGTGGCCTTCAGGTCCAAGTTTGCTGTCGCTTTGTCAAAGTACTGTGAGGCAGAATGCATCTGCTGTTCGTGTTGCTCAGCCGGAGATTGTGGAACTTGTCTTATGCCTTAGAAAGATGCAACCAGATCGGACCCAGGATGTGAACAGCAACAGTGGCCGGTCTACGTCTGGTTAGGCAATGGAACGTGCTTATGACAGGATGTTCCCAGTCCAAATGGGTGCATTGTGAGGTAAGGGTCTGGTGACCTTCCATTATGTGGCAATCAGCCTTCTCAACCATTCTGTGAAACTTAGATTTTTCTCTACTCCAGGAAGGGTGTGTCTAAAAAAACAGCCACCCTGTGAATGTCAAACGGTCGGAAAAACAGGCGTTTGGGTTTCAAACATTCAGTTCCCCTTTGACAATATTTCTCAGGTCTGGGTTTTGTCTGTTTGCTAGCTTTTACATATTCATTTTAAAACCTCACTGTCTGATCCCGCCGTGAGGGTTAACTGAGTCGATATGCGGAGGGGCCACATCCCTCCACGGTGCTTGAGAGTTTTCCTGATCGGTACATGCATCTTCCTGATTAATAAAAAGGCCGGAGCCTAGGCACACTAGAACACTCGGTAGACAACCCAGCTCTGCCACGGTCCAGGCTAGCGAGCCGTCGCCACAGAAACGTGGGCAGAGGCCGAAGACCAAGGCCCAATAGGAAAGTCACACACAGGGGCAGACTCAGGACCAGGGCGGCCCCGCCCCGCCCCGCCCCGCCCCGCGAGGCCCCGCCCCCCGCCCCGCCCCGCCCCGCGAGGCCCCGCCCCCGCCGCTGCCTGAGTCCCACCTGCGGAGCTGGCGCGGAGGCTGCGCCCTCGCTCGGCTCTCTCCGCCCCCCGCGCGGGCCGCGGGCTGCGCTGGGTCGCGCCGGGCCCCGCAGGCGGCCATGGCGGCGGGCGCCGGGGCCAGGCCGGCGCCGCGCTGGGTGAAGGCGCTGGGCGAGCCGCTGAGCGCCGCGCAGCTGCGTCGGCTGGAGGAGCACCGCTACACCGCGGTGGGCGAGTCGCTGTTCGAGCCCCCGCTGCAGCTTTACTGGACCTGGCTGCTCCAAAGGACCCCGCTCTGGGTGGCCCCCAACACCATCACCCTCATCGGCCTCGCCATCAACCTGGTCACCACTCTAGTGCTCATCTTCTACTGCCCCACGGTCACGGAGGAGGTAGGGCTGGCCGCCCACCGGGGCGCTCCCCTGGAACCCTTGGCCTCCCTCCGGGGAGGAGGGGGACCCTTTGTTGGCGGAGCATCCTCCGGGTCTCCCGGTTCACTTTCAGCCTCCCCCGGGCTCCTAGAGACGGCCACGCCACTACCCCGGTCCCGTGGCCGTGCTGAGCTCCCCCCCCCCCGGGGACTGTCAAGGTCACGGCCCCGGCCCCGTGTCCCTGGCGCCGTGGACTGACTGGAAGGGAGGTTGACTGTGGGGACCGCCAGCCTGCACTTTGCACACCTGCATCTCCGTGCTGGCAGGACCTGTGGGTGGGTTGAGGAAACCCTTTGGCACTTCATAACCTTGTTTCTCAAAGGTGCTGCCTAGTGACCCTGAAATTACTGGTGGCATAACCGATCAAAGATAAGGTATTTCTGGATGGTAACTTCTGCTTTGGTTCATTGACTTTCTCATGGGAAGCAAACAGGATGTAGGTGACAGCCCTTGCCATCAGTTATCCAGATTTAGAGATGATAAAAGCCAACGCATTTTATTAGTTGTAATTATACAGGGAACAGTAGCACGGCACCTTGATACACTGTTTAGGGAACACATTGCTTGCAGATTGTGAGGCATTACTTTCTTTAATCTCCCTCCATAATTAAATATAAACAGATCGCGCCCAAAAGTGAGACTTGAGGTCGGAGTTCAATAACAATAACAGGAGTTCAACAGAAATAGTTCATGCTCTGCATCCATGCAAACACTTTTTAAAAGGGGCTTACAGGCAGCTTAAAGCATCTCGACCGCCGCTGGCTGTGTTCATCATATATTCCTCAGCAAACACTCTATTGTTCTTTGTTTCTATGTAGTCTGAAAACACTAAGCTGTCAGGGATTTGGGTTTTTACTGTTTCCAGAGCCCCCAGAAGCACTGTATCAAGACGAAGGATGACAGGTCTGTAAGTGAAGGACTTGACATCTCATCAGCCTCTGCCAAACCTATCAGATCTGTTTTCCCGTGTTGAAAATAGAAATAATGCCTGTCCGGCCAATTTTACAAGGTGGCAGTGATGACCAGATGAAAAATGCAGATAAATGTAGGACACTGCACTTCACTCAACAGATTAAAACTATCCCGCAACACATTACAGACACACTGCTGTGAATCGTGTCCTAGAGTTTTTAGCTTTGAATTGGGCTTGGATGTGGCTGACAGTCTTTGGATGTTTCTGGCATCGGTCAGCTTAGCCATGAACTTTGATGCTATTTACGAATTTGCCCAGCACTTAGAAGAACAGACGGACGAGTCCCAGAGCTTTTGTTTAGGGCCAGAGGCGGGGGTGGGGGTGGGGGGCTATGGATGAGATAGATACATTTGTGGTTAACTTCTAGGCGATGGATGGATGGATGGATGGAGCCAGAATGGCCCCGGTAAGATTGCGAAGCTGTAAATGGGAGATAAATGTCAGTTTGTGAAGTGCATGCCATTGGACCCTGCATTTCTGCCCAGAGTGGAAGAAACAGCGCTGTAGGATCCACATTGGTGTTTGTTTGTTTGTTGTATTTTAACAATGGCTTCTGGCTATTTTTTGCTTTAATAAATGACCCAGCTTGATAAACTTCAGATCCAAGTTAGTCTGATTGCGAAGTGTACATCGTTTTGGTGGCCCGAGTGGCGTTTTATATGATACAAGTGTGTGAAGGACTTTTGCCTTGGTTGCGGTTTTTACTGTCAGCCTGAAGAGGCCAGTGAGTTTCCCCTTCCTAGGGTGGCCTTTTTACCATCTTGGAATTCCTTCCTGCCAGCCTGCAGTAACTGGTGTATTTTTTCATAAGGGAAAATTGAAGTGCACAGAGGTTCATTGACCTTCCTAGCTTGGAAGGTTTTGATTCTTAGACTTGGATTCATAGGGTTTTCACACACCCTGCACCTGCCGTATTGGAGACTGACCAAGGGGCCTTGAACATGATGGGCCAGAGAACTCATACTTTTATTTTTGAGATAGGGCTGGCTCACTTAGCTGATCAGGCAGACTGGAGCTCAGTAGCCATGCCCTTATTTCTAGAACATGACTGTGAGTGAAGGGATGCTAATTGAAGAGGCTGTGACTGACTGAGTTTCTATAGTGGTGTTCCATTATACATGGTCTTTACAGGTTTCTTCCTACGCTTGCTGCTCAGCCATCTCCCGTGTACTCGGGCCGGACTATCTCTTCTCATCCTCTCCCTTCTTCACGCACCCAATTACCTACCTTTCTTTCAGTGCTCAATTTTAACACCATTTCCCCTAATGGTACCCTGTGCACTTATTTCTTTCTTCCAAGTCAAATCAGCTCCGCGGTCCTCTGAATTCCCACAACGATGAGAGTTAGTAGCCAGTGTGCCCGCCTATTTACTGTATGCCAGGCACTGTTCTGAGCGGCTTTTGTCCTGTTCTTTCATGGTCCTATCAGCACTGTCTCATGAAGAAGATACGCACAGCAGACTGGGACCAGATTGAAGGCATTGACGAGTGCATTTCTTTTACCTACAGTGTGAAAACATGACTCTGCCTGGGGGTTTAACAAGTGGTTTATACCTGGCTTTAAATAATTGGGATTGTAACTACCTTTGCTCTATAGAGAATTATTTCTTGGGGGGAATGACAGAAAGGAAAAGCAATAGGCATTCCACAGATTTCCACTGTTCAGTTCTTTGAGATCTGATTTCCTTTTAATCACTTCTCTCTCTCTCTCACGAGCTAAATACTTTGTCAAGTGTCATGTATTAAGGTAGGAGTCTTAAAATGGTGTGGCCTCTCTTATTAAAAGAAAACATTAGCTCCCGCTTGCCAGAAGGTGAAAGTCCAAGGAGCAGGGGAATGACTGGGAGGGGGCAAACCAGGGCCTCAGGGTTCATGGAGGCCCTCTCTGGCACCTGGGAGCAGATATTTGCATAAACCCTGCAGCTGAGGCGCCTCCTTGCCTCACCCCCTTCCAGATGTGCCCAGAAGAAGCTTTTCAGGGTAGTTTCCCTTGTTGTGGGCCCCTGGCTTCGGTGATGGCACTCCAGTTAATTTCTAGGAATAAACTGTTTCGCCTGGAAAAGTCTGCATCAACTATCAATAAAACATGAAGTTATTCTGGGTGGTGGTGGTGCTTACCTTTTAACCCAGCACTCAGGAGGCAGAGGCAGGTGGGTCTCTGTGAGTTCAAGGCCAGCCTGGTCTACAGAGTGAGTTCTACAGCAGCCATGGCTGCATAGAGAAACCCTGTCTTGAAAACACAAAATAAAAACCAGTTTGCTGTGTGTTGGGGCGATAGCTCCATTAGTAAAGTGATGGATGAGTTAGCATATGGTTCAATCCTCTGTACCCACGTAAAGGTCCACCTGTTTAGTCGCTGGAGAGGTCAGCTGGCCAGGTGGGGATGCTGACAGCTGTGAGAAGACACAGAGCCTCTCTCCGGGTTGAGGCATGGCTTGTTATTTAAAAGCATACTGCTGGAGAAACAAGAAGACAGAAACAGGAGCTGTGGGAAACAAGAGGGCTCCCCTAAGAATCAGGGCCAGAAGGCCTTGGTTGCAAAGAAGCTAGATGATTGCTGCCCCCCCCCTTTGCTCCTTCCGGGTGTGTGTGTGTGTGAGTGTGTGCGTGCGTGCGTGCGTGTGTATGTGTGTGCGTGTGTGTGAGTGTGTGTGCATGTGCGTGTGAGTGTGTGTGCATGTGCGTGCTGTGTGTGTGCACATGCATGCATGCATGGGTGTGTGCGTGTGCGTGAGTGTTTTTCCTCGTGCATGTGTGTGTGCACATGCATGCATGCATGGGTGTGTGCGTGTGCGTGAGTGTGTGTGCGCGCGTGTGAGTGTGTGCGTGTGTGAGTGTGTGTGCGCGTGCGTGCATGTGTGTGTGCACATGCATGCATGCATGGGTGTGTGTGTGTGCGTGAGTGTGTATGTGTGTGCGTGTGTGTATGTGTGCATGTGCGTGTGAGTGTGTGCGAGTGTGTGTGCGCGTGCGTGCATGTGTGTGTGCACATGTATGTATGCATGGGTGTGTGTGTGTGTGCGCGTGCGCATGCACATATGCACGCTAACCTTTGCTGTGTACTGATGAGAGGTGGTACGCCCTTATTAAGTCAAATCACTTGAGCAGTTAGGAATTGATTTTCTTTGTGGTAGAAGCCCCACAGAGGAGTCCATTTGTTCAGGAAATGAGAGCAAGCCTGTTCCTGACACCCCTGCCTTTTCTCACTTTACTGACTTCCTCTGTCAGTACCATGAACGGGGAGGGTTTTAAGTGCCTGCCTCAGACGCAGAAGAGGGCAGAGAGTTTGCAGTTCAACAACCTGGAATCGATGCTCTTCCAGAACCTAAATAGCACATGGTCATAGGATTGTTGGCATTTCAAACTGTGTCTGTCTGTCTGTCTGTCTGAGTATATTCTGCTTATGTCTGCATATCTGTGAATGCCAGACGTATCCAGGCCCCTGGAGCTGGAGTTACAGGTGGTTGTGAGCCACCTGACAGTCGGTGCTGGGCATCTTCCTTCCTCCCCTTTCTTCTCCTCCCCTCCCTCCCCCAGATTCCTCCTACTATTTATTTCCTCTGCTAGCTAGCCCTGCCTATCTCTCTATTGCCTAGCTATTGGCTGTTCAGCTTTTTATTAGACTACTTAGGTGCCGTAGGCAGGCAAGATGAAACATTAGTGCACCTTTACATAATTGAACAAATGCAGCATCAACAAATATAACACACCATTACATAATTAAAGTAATATTCCACAACATAAAGAAATGTAAGATGTCTTTACCTAGTTAAAGTACTATTGCACAACAGAGCTCAGGTTGCTTTCCATGGGTAGTAGAATAAATCCAGTCTCTTTTCTCAATTACGAGTGGACACAGACAGGTCTGCAGTTTGCCTTGAAGGTCTTACAGCAGAGATTTGGCACGTGCCGTCTGTGAGTGTGGGGATATTAGAAAAGCCATGGACTAGGGATGTGGGTCACCGTCTGAAGCACTCAGTACTTCACGTTTCCATAAACTCACTTATTCCTGCTCGGGTTCCTTTGCAGGCGCCGTACTGGACATACTTTTTATGTGCCCTGGGACTCTTTATCTACCAGTCACTGGATGCCATCGATGGCAAGCAAGCCAGAAGAACAAACTCTTGTTCTCCTTTAGGAGAGCTCTTTGATCATGGCTGTGACTCTCTTTCCACAGGTAAGTTAGCGGAGTTTTGCTTTTTTTTTCATTCTGTATTTGCTTTTCAGTGACAACATAAAATCCTCAGTGATCTGAGCTGTTTGAGGTGCCAGTGCATTTCTGAGGTTTACATATTTGGGAGCAGTTTTGCCCAGTGTGTTGTGTTTTAAAAGGATGCTCCAAAGTTCATTTTGTGCTAAGATGATCCTGTGAGGGCTCCAGCTCGCCCCTACGTACAGAGCCTCCAACTCCCCTGGGTCAGATGGCTAACATCCTCCTTTCTCTTAGTATACAGGGGAGACCGCCCAGTGTCAGCTGGAAGGGTTACTGAGAATGGATCTTTGCCCCTCTTCAACCTCTTAAGGCTAAAAAGACACATGAAGTGGGTTATACAGGCAAAGAGCATAGAGCCAATTTGTAGCATGGATGATAAAAACCCAGAGACAGACATTGAGGTTCAAGCCGAAGATCAGAGAAGCAAAGCGGCCAGCCACTATCCTTATCTCTCCCTCAGACCAAAATGGGAGATCCTGCCTCCACAGATCCTCGTCTGCTCTCAGACTGCACTGAGCTCCTGCCTCTTATGTTCCTCTCTAGTGCTGGGATTAAAGGTGTGAGCTCTGTTTCTCTTTTAGACCGATTCACTCTCATGTAATTCAGGGTAGCCTTGAACTCACAGAGATCCATCTGCCTCTGTCTCCCGAGTGCTGGGATTAAAGATGTGGCCACCACTGCCTGTTCTCTATGGCCAACTAGTGGCTCAGCTCTCTGCACTCTGATCTCCAGGCAAGCCTTGTTAGATTACAAACAGCAATTGAATGCCTGATACAGCCCCGGAGCTACTCCCCAAACCTGATTAGGACCAAGATGACCACTAAATGCCCTTGCTTCAGTGTAATTCTATCTCCATATCGGTAGTATTGCGAAATTGCCTGTTTCTGTCATTAATCTCACGCTATGACACATCCTGAAAATGCCATAAAAAGACAGGAAAGTTAATGAACCCTTGGCTGGGAAAATCCCAACCCATTCCGGGAATTCCTCCTTTTTGTCTTCTTTAGTTCAGAAATATTTCTCTCTTCCATAAAAGTTTGCCTGTAATGTGAACTACCCTAGCTCCCAGACATACAACTTCCTCACGGAAGTACCTACCTTGGGCGTGTTTTACTGCTGTTTTGGTACTGAGGGTTGAAACTGGGACCCCGTGCTTGCTAGAGAAGTGATCCCCACCGAGCTTCACCCCCAGCCCCTTTTGCCGTTGGTTTTGCACAGAGCCTCACTAGTGCATGCTGGTCTTGAGCCACTGTCCTTGGCTCCAGCAGCTCTCTGTCTCCCATAAGTAAATCTACAAAAACAAATAAACAAAGCTCAACTTTGCATCATAAAGAATAGAATTTGTTGTTTTAACTGTTGTATGTTGATGCCAGGATTGTGCCCCTTAAAACTGTATTTCTAAACAGGGTAACTCACTACCTGGTGTCTTAGTTAGGGTTTCTGTGGTTGTGATGAGACACTGTGACCTCCGCCACTCTTTATAAAAGAGTTTTTAAAGGCTGGCTTACAATTTCAGAGGTTTAGTCCAGTATCACGCAGGCGGAATGGTACTGGAGAAGGAGCCAAGAGAGGAAAAGGAGCTACATCTTGATCCCAAAGGCTACAGGAAGTGGTCTGAAACACTGGATGTGGCTTGAGCATATATGAGACCTCAAGCCCACCTCAGCAGTGACACTTTCTCCAGTAAGGCCACATTTACTCCAACAAAGCCACACCCCTACTAGTGCCACACCCTCTAATACTGCTGCTGCCTTGGCTAGCCATTTTCTTTCAAACTGCCACACTTGGTTTTATATATTTATTTTGGTTTCTCAAGACAGGATTTCTCTGTGTAGCCGACTGTCCTGAACTCCTCTATAGACCAGGCAGCCTTGAACTCACACCTGCCTCTGCCTGTCAGGTGCTGACATTAAAGGTGTGCACCACCATTGACTGGCTTGGTTTTATTCCTAACTGTTCGTAATCTGTTTTCCAGTGTTCATGGCCATTGGCGCTGCGGTTGCTGTTCGCCTGGGAACACACCCTGATATGTTGTTCTTTTGCTCCTTTGTGGGGATGTTCATGTTTTACTGTGCTCACTGGCAGACCTACGTCTCAGGGGTACTGAGATTTGGAAGGTAAGCATTTTCTTAAAGTCTACATTTTAAAATGCAACCAAATTCATTTTTATAATCTCTAATGGCATCTACCCATCTTAAGGAAGGCTCTGTTCAGTAATTAAGACTCTTCCAATTTATCGGAAAGTCCATCAGTGCTATGCCTAGAGCTGTTCTGGTATCCTGCATTTTTTATAGTTTCATTATTCGATGACATGTGTTTTCTTCTTTCTCAGATTTACTAGTTCAAGGTCAGGATAAAATAAAATAAGCACCCAAACAATATATAGTACCCAAATTCTATTTAGTTCATAAAATAATGTGATGTTGAACTGACGGATTTTTGCTGTTGTTGAATTTAAGGAATTTTAAACAAAACAAAAAAAAATTCCTTAAATACGGTTTTATATGTAATCCTGACTGGCCAAGATTTCACTATGTAGACCAGGCTGGCTTCACACTCATGGAGATCCAGTTGTTGCCTCTGCTAAGCACTGGAATTAAAGGATGAGCTGTTATACCCAAATAAAGATGATTTTCTTTTTGTCAAATTATCATGACCCCCTTGACAACAGTCACCAGCAGCAGTCATCTAGGGCTCAGCTGTGGAAGTCGGGTGAGCTCACATGAAAGCACCCTATAGAAGCTAGAGCTGCACATTGCCTTGGGAAGCTCCGTAGGCACCGCAGGCAAATGCCACTCTGTTTGTGAGGACTTGCTGATGTCACTCATTCCCTTCCCATAAACTTCATAATTTTGTCAATTTTAATAATCTTTTCAGTTGTTTTTTGGCCTGCAGAATTCTAATAGTTAGTAAAGTGCTTGTCATGTAAACTCAAGACCTGAGTTCATCCTTGAGAACCCACACAGGAAAAGCTGGGCGTGGTGGCAGCGCTGGGCTCAGGGCTGATGGGCATGTGAGACAATGCCTGGGGTAAACATAGTTTTAACAGAAAGCCTGTGGTAAAGCTCAGTTCTCATCATGCTCTCTGCTTTCATGAAGAAAGCCCATTCTATAATATCTACCCACTTTTCTATCTGCTTCTAGTCACCAGTTAAAACCCACGACGGTTACTGATAGGCCACATATAATTCTGTCATTGTTACTGAAAATATTGCAACACTGATAATGAGTCCTAAGAGGTAAAGATAAGACTATCAACCCCGAGATTGTTTTTCTAGAATAGTCAACTGTTCCAATACAAAGAAGAAACCCAAAATAAAAACACCACCAGATAATTTATAGGTTGTATCACACATAGTAGGTCTTTAGCAAATGTTAGTATCTTTCCTTCTTGGTGATTTTACCTTTGCAACCATTTCTCCAGGTAGCCAGGAAGTTTGGGTTTGCTTGCCATTGATGTTGCAAATACTGGATGTTCTTACTCACATTTTTCTTTTATTTGGGTGTTAAGCATAAGTCCCTTTTATTCTTTTAACCACACCCCAAATAACTCAGTTGAGAGGTTTTCTTCTATATCTTTTTAAAAATGGAATCCCTGCATTTATTGGATTTTCTAAGACAAGTATCTAAGCAGAGATGTAAAGTAGGTAAATATAAAAATTTGGACTTCAGAGGAAAAAGATGTAGTTTGGAGATATGGATTTAGAATGTAAGATGATAGTCTTAAGTATAGGTAAAATTATTCAAAGGATATAAAATTGCAGATGAAATTCTGGAACCAGTGTTTTAAGATATGAACTCTAAAACAGACTGCTTAAGCTGTTTCTACTTGTAACCCCATTATTCCTGAGGGAAAAACTATGTAATATGGGTATATAGGCTTATAAAATGGATACTCAAACATTGACTGGTAACAAATCATTAGGAATTTTATTTCAAAAAGGACATAAACATGTAATTTTATTAAAGATAAATGCAATGGGATTGGAGAGATGGCTCAGACCTGGGTTTGATTCCCATGTGGCAACTCATAGCTTTAGTTATCTGTAACTCCAGTTCCAGGAGATCCAACGCCCTCCAAAGGCCCCAGGCATACAAGCGGTACACAGACTTGTATGCATGCAGACAAGACACCCAGGCATAAAGTAGAACAATACAGATAAAGGCAAATTTGCATTTTAATGAGTTAAATGTGCTCATGTATTTGTACCTAAAGAATAAATTTGACTGAATGTTTGATATTGGAGGATGTAGATTGTCTTAAACATTTTCAGAATTGACCTTTTAATTTTTGCCATTTCACATAAATATATAATACAAAGTGCCGGAAGTATGTTTAGGGCTGCATACAAATGACTGGTGTGATGATCTGAATAAGAATTGTCCCCAAGAGCTCACAAATTTGAGAGCTTGGACGCCAGGAGTGACACTGTTTGAAGGGCTTAGGAGGTGTGGCCTTGTTGGAGGAGGTGTGGCCTTGTTGGAGGAGGTGTGTCACTAGGGGGGTGTGGGCTTTGGGGTTTCCAATGCTCAAGCCAGGCCCAGTGTCTCTCTCTGTCATGCTATGTCCTCGTGATTTGGATATAAAACTCACAGCCACTGTCCATTACCATGTCTGCTGCATGTTGCCACACTATGATAATGGACTAAGCTTCTGAACCCATTAGTCAGCCCCAATTAAGTGTTTTACTTTGTGAGACTTGCCATGTTCATGGTGTCTCTTCACAATAATAGAACATTAGCTAGTACAGAAGTTGGTACCAGGAGTGAGGGGTTGCTGTTACTGACTTGAACACGCTGCTTGTTGATGGAATGTGCACTTTGGGACTTTGGGTTATTAAGAAAGCACTTGAGAGGGCTGGAGAGATGGCGCAGTGGTTAAGGCACTGACTGCTCTTCCAAAGGACTTGGGTTCAAGTCCCAGCCCCCATAGTGGGTTACAACTGTTAACTTTCAGTTCTAGAGGACCTGACATCCTCATACACACGTTCATGCAGGCAAAACAGCAATGCACATACAGTGAAAATAAGATAATTTTAAAAGAAGCAGTTGGATGCTTTAAGTGGGGCTTATACTAACGGGCAGGGAAGACCATGTACTGAGAGTAGATTATAATGGCCTGACTAACAAGGTTCCAGAGAACAATAGTAGTTAAGTGGCCTAGAGTTGTGATGTTTTGGTGAAGAATGTAGCTTCTTTTTGCCTGTGTCTGAAAAGTTTGCCTGAGGCAAAATTGAATGGTTTTTGGATTAACGGCATTAGCAAAGGAGATTTCAAAACCTCCTGGTATTGACTGTGTTGCTTGGTTATTAGCGACCAGTCTTATGCAAATCTATAATGAAAAGGAATAAGCTGAGCAAGGGAAAATCGAAAATGCACAGTCTGAGGAGAAAAGACTCACCAGGAAATACAATAGAGCTAAATCCATGCTCAAGGAGGTTAAAAGTAATGCTAAATGAAATGAAAGGAGTAGTGATTAAGGACAAGACCTTCCCCAGCTAAGCTTCCAACTTGTGAAAAGATGTTAAAGAAATGTTTAGGGCCAGGCATGGTAGCACAAGCCTTAGTCCCAGTACTGGGGAAGCAGAGACAGGTGGATCGATCTATGAGTTCAAGGCCAGCCTGGTCTGTAGAAATTGGAAATAATAAAGAAACTGTTAGAATTCTCTCTACTTCATAAGTGAAATTATCTTAAGTGTTTAAGAATTTACCTTAGGTGAATCTGGGAAGATGGTTTAGCAGTTAAGAGCACTGGCTGCTCTCCCAGAGGACTCAGGTTTGGTTTCCAGCACTCATGTGGCACTTCAGAAACATTTGTAACTCTAGTTCCAAGAGCTCCGACCCCCTCTTCTGGCCTTCATGGACACCAAGCAAACATATGGTGCATATTACATACATGAAGGCAAAACACCCATATACATAACATAAATTTTAAAAGATAGGACAGCCAAGATGTCTCAATGGATAAAGGTGCTGCTACTAAGCCTGATATGATAACCTGGGTTTGATTCCTGGGACATACATGGTAGTGAGAACCATGGCGTGCAGACACACACACACACACACACACTAACTGGGTTAAAAATATTTGTTATAAAAAAGTAAATACTGATCACCAAGAAGAGGAGGAGGAGGAAGAAGGAGAAAGAGGAGGAGGAAGAGGAATCTGCCTTAGAACTAGGGAAGTGGCTCAGCGGGTAAAGTCCTTGTTGCACAGGCATGAGGGCGAGTTCAAATCCCTGGGTCCCACATAAAGCCAGGGGCAGCAGCAATTGTCTGTGATGGCGGTGCCTCCATGGTAGATGGGGAGTGAAGACAGAAGGAGCCCAGAAACTTGCAGGCCAGCTAGCCTGACACGTGCAACAGCAAATGACGGAGACTGGTTTCCAACGACATGCAAGGTGAGGCCCACACCAAGGTTGTCCTATGACTTCCACTCACATAGCACAGTTACCAATAATAATGATGATGTTAATTTTCCTTAATCATGTGATTATTCATGTGTTATTATGAGTGTTTGTGAATTTTTTTAAGAGTAACACTTCTTTTGAAAATCCAAACCACACAAATACATCAAGTAGAAAATAAATGTCTTGTTCTGTAGTTTCAGTAACTTCTTGCAATCTGATACATGGTATACAGTAATTCTTCTGTATCTATACTGGTATTTACCTGTATGAGAACCAGTGTTCTTTTCTACCTAGCAGTCAGCTGATACCAAATTCAGTGATGGGCATAGAAGTTAAAAATCAACAAGGTCTATAGGATTTATTTGCATTTGTGCCATAGAGCATGTGATAACTCACCTTCATGTTCAAGAACTTGGTTTACAAACACTTACCTGCTGTTTGTTCTTCCTCTGTAGAGTGGATGTAACTGAGATTCAGGTAGCTTTAATGATCATCTTTATATTGTCTACATTTGGAGGCGCAACAATGTGGGACTATACGGTAAATCTAAATATTTTAATCAATATTTAAGTACTCTTTGTGTACATAGGAAGATATTAAATTGTTGCCTGTCTTTAGAAATCCTTGGAGTTAAAATTCTCTTTTCTAAGCTGTTTTCTTTCATTTAATAATATTACTATTCTGTATACTCTATTTACATGACATTTTCTTCTGAAATCAATGTTTTATTTCACAGAAACTGTCCCTATTTTCCTAATACAAAAGAGAAAAAAAAATCCACTGAAATTACCTTTTTTTCCTAGGGCAAAATTTATTACATAAAACAAATATTTTAGAAGATTTAGTAAAATATATTTGAAAGTTGTCCCTAAATATCCCCTACCCCCATGCACACACACACACACACACACACACACACACACACACACACACACACACACACTTAAAATCAAGCCCTACTTAAAAACAATGACAAGTTTCCCTGTGGCACTTAACTATTTCAAATTCTCAGTTACTTCATACCTGTAAGCTCAGACAGAGACTGAGTGTACTCTCGAGTAGTCATGCCTTCCCCAAACATTCCAAACCTTGAATCAAGGACACGGTACTATTGACCTGAGTGCATTGGATGCTGAATGTGGACCAAGGAGCAGTTGGGCAATTCCAGTTATTAAATCAGGTGCGGTTGTCTTCAATTTGCAACTGAATCTTAACTCATTTCATTCAGGGTTTTTGGCAATTCCATAGGGAGAAAACATACCTTATTTTCACAAACTATGATACTTACGGTTTTCTACATTTAGCTGCTAGTCTACAGTTTTCACAAATTTTGGTATCATCTCTCAAAGTCTATTTTCAAAATTAGCTATAGCATTTAGCAATTCATTGTTACTGTTTTTAAATCCTTTGCTGCCTTTGGAAGTTGTCTCGAGCAACAGTTGACTACAGGTAAATATATTGCGGAGGTTTAATCCTGGATCTAAACAGTTTTTTGCATGCACACATGTGTTCATCACATGTAGAGTGCAGATCATGGTGTCTGCCTCTTCTGTGATGCTGCCTTTTGGAAGATGTGAATTCCAGTGAACTTTTTTATGATGAAGTCAGATAAAGGCTTGTAAAATTAACTATTCAATTATGATCCATATACAAATTAAACTGATTTGAGTACTCATTTTTCAGTTACTAACGCAATCCTAGGAAAGTTCCTGTTTGTATTCTTGAAGCTGAGGGCTGATTTTGTGAAAAAGGATAGCCTGTTGTACATGACCATGCCATATTTCTTTCGATTTAGTAAGGACAGAAACTCAGTTTTCTTCTGATTTTTTTTCCCTCTGCCCCTAAAGATACCTATTCTAGAAATAAAACTGAAGATCTTTCCAGTTCTTGGAGTAGTAGGTGGAGCAATATTTTCCTGTTCAAATTATTTCCATGTGATCCTCCATGGTGGTGTTGGCAAGAATGGATCTACTATTGCAGTAAGACATCATTTTCTTCATCTTTCAATATTAACATATAATAAATTGTCATTATAAAAAGATATCCAAGTACCCCAAAACTCAAGAAGAAGCCAATTATCTTGAAGAATTCGTTGTAGACACATAACATAAATAACGCGGTTAAATAAGGATCAGGATAAACAAATAGGCCGAATAGATGTTTATTCAGGGAGAAATAACTTACAACCTAGACAGATAAACACCAGGAAATTCAACCCGATCCTCTCCTGTCCGAGTCACACCAGAAAGAGAGCGCCTTTCCTGGCCCCCTCCGACCTCCTTCCACAGGTCACTCCGCCCATGGCTCTACCCCCAATGGGCGTGGTCAGTGACACAGATGGACTATCTCACTACACACAAAAGCATTTTAAAACGTTTAGACTTGAAGCATTTTTCTTTCCTTGAGTGTTTTATTATTGCACATAATAACCATAGGCATTATCAGTGCCTTTCATTTGCTTTCATTTTGTACCTGGATCAAACCAGCAGCAAGGAGATGTCAAAGGTCAAAGGTTTTACAAATGGGAAATTATATTGTTTTAAAAAGTCAGTACTTTTAAGGAAAATAAAGAATTTCTGACATGTGAAATCCATGTTTTTAAAAAGTCTAATAATATCTTCAAGGTAGTTGGCCTTAAGAAGGTAGTACTTAATGCCATTTTATAACAAAACTATTAGAATGGCTTTTAAGAATTACTTTAAAGTATGCTGGGTGGTGGTGGTGCACATCCAGCACTCTGGAGGCAGAGGCAGGTGGATCTCTGTGAGTTCGAAGCCAGCCAGGATAGGCTCTAAAGCTACACAGAGAAACCCTGTCTCCAAAAAAAAAAAAAAAAAAAAAAAAAAATGGCCTCCTATTTTGATTTTATACACACACACACACACACACACACACACACACACATATATATATACATATATATATATATATATATATATATATATATATATATATATATATGCATGTTGTCCCTTATCATTGTATAACCCAGGGGTTTGGAGAAAGTGTAAATTAATCCATATACCACAATATACTCTTTACATGAAACAGATCTTCAGAGCTGGACCTGGTGGCACATGCATATAATACCAGCACTGGAGAGTCAAGGTCATGAGATCCTGCCTCAAAAAAAAAAAAAAAAATATTTACAATATTCTTTCTCCTATTGACTCTCTGAGAGAGGACAACATTGTTAAGCTTTCTAGAAGGCCAGCCTATAAATCTTGCTATCTGTAGTCTGAGGATAGCCCCTTCTTCCCCAGGGCATGGAAGTAAGGTCATTGGTGAATAACTCTGCAGAAACAGCCCCTTTTGATTGAAGCCCTCTCTGTCTCCTCCTCAGGTATATCTTGTTAGCTGGAGGGCCTTGTTTGCTCCAACTACACAGTTTCTCATTGCTGGGCTAGGTTCTGCATACCCCAAAAATAGTCACAGATGCCCCTATAATAATCCACAGATCAGAAGCTACTATTACACAAAGAACACTTAAGAAAAAAATTATTTTATGTGAAAAGTTAATATTCTGGGTATCAGTAGCTTTATGTAAAAATGGCAGGTAAAAAATTATAAAATATCTTAAGTTGTTTTTAAAGAGCCTTGTGGATCTTTGATACTGTATTACAGCAACTTTCAAGTAGCTGTTTGGCATAGAGCAGTGGCAGCCTTTGTACCCCAAAAAGGCACATACAGCCTGGAGTTACTTCCAGCTGCTGGGGCTTGAACAATTTAAGAGTTCTTAACAGTGATTTTAGCAAAGTGTACTTGGGGTTGAGTAGTCACAGCATTCAATGTTGATGCCTTATGTCGTCTTTTATTCCAAGTGAGCTGAATTTAACTTCCTGTACCAGGGATGGGCAGCATAATCATGAACCTTTCTGAACTTCTTGTCTCATTTACATTTGCTAGAAAGAATTCTCAAAGTTGATAGGTTTCTTTAGTTATTAATCCCTTGGGTCTCACCTGTCACTATCTCTGACCCTCTTCCAAGCCCTCATTATCATGGCCTTCTGGGGTCATTGTCCCTAGAACTGTGCTTCCTCCACTTCACAAAGAATGTATTTTTAAAAAATCATGTTTTTGTCTGTACTGAAAATCAAATTTAAATGCTCTAGTTGAAATGTAAAGAACATGAAAGTATGTTCTAACAGTTTATTGGTGCTTTTCAGCATGTTTTTCATGAAACATTATGGTAGGCTGTTATTTATCCTTTTTCTGTATTTACTATTGGTTGTTTTGCTTTTATCCCATAGGGTACCAGTGTTTTGTCACCTGGACTCCACATAGGATTAATTATTATATTGGCAATAATGATCTATAAAAAGTCTGCAACAAATGTATTTGAAAGGCACCCTTGCCTTTATACCTTAATGTTCGGATGTGTCTTTGCTAAAGTTGCACAAAAATTGGTGGTAAGAAATTCTTTTATGATTCATGATATATAAATATTATAGCTTTCCACATTTTCTTATCAAACTTATAAGTCCTATAAGATGTTGGCTTTCCTTTACAAAAAAAAATAGCTGTGTTCCAGGTAAAACTATGAGTTAATAGTATAGTCAATTCCCTCGTTTCTCAATAATATTCTATTATAGCTTCCTCATATCAAGAAATTTAAATTTTAGGATTTTTAATAAGTTATCTGCTCATGAACTTGTGATATACATTAAGTATTTCTTTATCAAATATTAAATGAAATGGACTTGTCTTAATAGTGAATTAATGTCATAAATGTGTCCTGAAAATTAAGAAAAACACTTAAAACTTAGTGACATTGTTTTATTTGCTTTTTTATAGATAGCTCACATGACAAAAAGTGAACTGTATCTTCAAGACACTGTGTTTGTTGGTCCGGGTCTTTTGTTTTTAGACCAGTACTTTAATAATTTTATAGATGAATATGTTGTTCTATGGATAGCAATGGTAAGTACTTTTGAGCTTTTATTTTTTAACATGTCAGCTCACGGTGTAAGCATTTCAGTGGGATCATATATAGCCTATATAGTATCTCTGCATATTTAAATTTAATTTACTTTTAATCCATGAATCATTTTATATTATGTGTAGAAGTGATTGGCATATGTGAGAGGTCAGGGTTTCAACAACCTAGATCATAGAAATACAGCAGTGCACCTAAAGATGACTTTTCATTCCCCCAAATCAGAACAGATTTATAAACATTCCACTTTGCTCAAGACTTTCCAACTTATGTTTATTAAAGTTATCCCCAGCTTGTATCAGGTAATAAGCCAAGTAGATGGGCTTGGTGTTGGCACTTACTCTACCCCAAACTGTCTCTTAATGCTGGAGAAACAGAACAGGATAAGATTTGAAGACTGTTTGAGCTAAGCAACCTTGAATACAGCAGCCCTTGGTGAAAATATTTATTAATGATTTGGTTATCAAGCAGAGGCTAAATTCTCATTGCCCATACCCTGATTAAGAAAGGACTGTACAAGACTGGAACAAAGGTTCAGCAGTTAAGAGCACTAGCTACTCTTCCAGAGGACCTGAGTTTATCTTAGCACCCACATGGTAGATCAAAACCATCTGTGATTCCAGTCCCATTCTGGCCTCCACTCATGGTATTCACCCCTGTGGTGCACAGATACAAATGCAGGCAAAACACCCATATGCACAAAATAACAAAAGTTTGTTTAAAAGGAATGTATATATACATATTTCTTAGAAGAGATACTAGATTTCTGAGGAAAAGCCATTACTGGTAACACTTCAATCTTACCAAATTAAATAGACCATTAACATTTTGTAATATTGAGACCTATCTTTATGGTTGGTATTGAACTTTATGGTAACTAAAGATAGCTTTACTATATTTTTCCCACCTATGGCCCTCACTGGCTTTTATCAAATTGCTAGTAATATATATGGATGTTTTACTAATTCACATGATCATCCTGTTTTGTGAATAGGTACAAAATGACCCTCTAATAGGTTACACAACATTAAACTTACTGGAATAAACTGTCTACTATTAATTGATATTCCATTCCATCTTCCATTATTCCCAGGAATGATATTCATTTTTTTAAAAAACTTTCTGGTGAATAGTAAATGGTTTTAAGCAATATTCTGAAAAGTCTTTTATAACTAATTTCCTTTTAATTTCCTATCTCTATTTTTATGGCTCAAAAAAAAAAAAAAAAAAAAAAAAAAACACCCCACAAATTAAGAAACATCAATTTTGTGGTTGTAAAACAACCCAAATAGGAAATTATTATTCATACCTTGAAAACTTGGTGCAAGATTTTTAAAACATACCTCCTGAGAATTTCATGCATGCATATTAAGTATTTTGATTATATTCACCAGTACCTCTTCCCCTAACTCTTCCCACTTCTACCCTCTCCCACCTCACACCCCTCCTAACTTCATGCCCCTTTTAAAAATAGCCCAATGAGTACAGTTTGTACTACTCATATACTCTTGGGTGTGGGGGCTAAACTATTAAAATGGGCTTTCCCTCTCCTGCCTACCAACCTTCATTTGTCAGTAACTCCTTAGATAGGGGTGGCGACCTGCCCCTTCATGCTGAAATGGTTGACTGGCTTCATCTTATGTAGACAAGCACGTAACTGGTAACTGCTGTGAGCTCATTATCCTGTTGCATCCAAAAGACATTGTTTTGCCTGAGTTCTCCCCAGCCTCTGGGTCTTTCAGTCTTTCCAGCCACCTCCCCTCTCCCCCCCCACCCCCCATGATCCCTGGGCCCATTTGTGTCTGAGCACTTCACAGTGTTAGACTTTGAAACTCTGAATCTTCTAGAGGAAAGAGTAGGTATATCTGCTCAGGTAATGTAAGCTCTGTGTATGTGTGTGTGACCTTGAGATCAAAGGGAGGGGGGAATCAAGCATCTATTTTTTGTTTTGTTTTTGGAGGCAAGGTTTCTCTGTGAAGCACTGGCTGTTCTAGAACTCACTTTGTAGACCTGACTGGCCTCAAACTCAAGAGATCCACCTGCCTGAGTGCTGGCATCAAAAGTGTGCACAACCACCATCTGGCTAAAGCACCTATTTTTAAATAGTAATTGGCCTGATTTACAGCAATGATAGAGCAATCTGGTGAACTGAGAATGTTTTTTCTGTAAACACTGTAAAAGACAATTCCGACACACAAAATATGGAGAAAGCTTTCAGAGATATAAAGGGCATGGCAGAATTTTCCAAGCAAATAAAAAGCTTTTCCTGTGGGTGAGAATTCCATTCCTAAAAAGCTTTTTCTGGGCTTTATTTTCTGAAGGAAAGTATTTGACTCTAATCTCTGGGCAGTATCTAGAGATTTTTTTTTTTTTTTAGATTTGAATACAGTGCAACTTTATGTATGCTCCACTCAACTAGGCCTTTTGTGTTCTTAAATGTATAAGGAATAAAAATACACGAACAGCCCCTTCTACTAGGAAATCTGTGGCTTCACTGAATGGCAGAAAGTTGATAGAGAACGTGAGTCAGAAAGTTGATAGAGAACGTAGAGTCAGAAGACTTGGGTTCTTTCTTGTACTTTTGAGCATTTGTACATTGGTCTTTTTACCTCTGTGTTTCAATTTCTATAAATACCCAGGATATCTGGACATTGTGGCACATGCTTATAATCTTAGCACTTGGCAAGCTGAGGCAAGAGGGGTGACAGGAGTTAAGGCCAGCCTGGGCTCCATAGCAAGACCCTGTTAAAAACAAACCAACCAACAAACAAAAACAACAACAACAAAGAACACTAAGGCCATAGTAAGATTTAAGTATGAAAGGTATTCTAAAATATAATATTTCAGTTAGCAATTTTAAGGACATTTGAGGTGGGAGTTGGGGCTGATAGGAAAATAATTGTATTTTTAGAAAAAGATGAAATGTAACCCATTTTATATTCTTTTTTGTTTCCAAAGGTCATTTCTTCATTTGATATGATGATATACTTTAGTTCTTTGTGCCTGCAAATTTCAAGACACCTTCATCTAAATATCTTCAAGACTTCATGTCAACAAACACCTGAACAGGTTCACAAGCATATTGACTGACTAGTAGCCCCAGGAAAAGAGGAGAAGCAGTTAGGGGAACCTATGTGTGAAGGAAATCCCCTTATGCAGGAGGCTAGTATATTATCTATAAGGTTATGTTTAAATGTAAAACATAAATCTAGTAGTTTCCATTATGTCTGTCAGTAATGAGTCCCTCTTGTCATTAACATATTTTATCACATACATCAGTACAATATAATGTATGAATTAGAAACAAGAACAAAAACTAAATTTGAATACTAAGGACAGTAAGAAATTGAACCCCAATGATTCTAAATGGCACTGTGTCTACAAAATACCTGTCAGACTCGGGATATTGATTACCAAAGGATTACACAAATATTCAGAACTTAAAAGAATTTCTAGCCTTCTTGGCAGTGATGGCAGTGACACTTGATTGATGAAACTTGAAAAGTGAGCTCAAAATACTAAGTATATAATGATAATGCTATAATTGAGTCAAGTGATAGTCTGAGAAATACTTTTATATAATAGCCATTGTTCAAAAGATGTATACATTGATATACTTTAGTGTACTATCTAGAATTTAAAACAATGGTTACAGGAATTTTGTTGTAATCTGTTTAGTAAAAGGAATCTGTTGTACCAATTCAGCATAATGTGACTCTTTGTGCCTTAGTCCAACTAAAAAATTTACTTCCATTAAAAAAAAAAAAAAAAAAAAAAAAGACCTTAAGTCTCCAAAGGAAGACAAAAGAAGCTAAAATAATTGACAGGAAAGCAAATTAGTATCTTCAAAAAAAAAAAAAAAATGGCAAAAGGTGTCACTACTCAACACTAAGTACATTAGGTACTTATTGTCTTTTCTATTTTCAGTTGAAAATACTTAAGATTCTCTTTAAAAGTACTAAAATTATCTTAACACTTAACACTCTTCAGTGTTATCTTATGGCCCATGTGACCTTATTTCTAATTTCAAACAAAATAGGCTATATGCTATATGACGAAATAATCAGACAAACATATACTTTTTAAAAAATGTATATATTTCTCAAAAGGTAAAAATAGGTGAATACAGAGAAAACACTCTGAAGTACTTACTTTCCCTCTCTTAACTACTGATAAACTGAAAGGTCTTAAAAGTCTGAATGATACTTCAGGTTTATATCCCATGTTGCAGACATAGCTAAGTGGAAGAGTGAAGGCTTCACATGGTAAGGCCCTGGCTTGATCTACCAGCAAACCCCCCCCCCCCCGCCAGAATTATAAAGTATTGAACTGTACTTTTAATGTCAAAGCTAATGGTAGAAGGATGATTTCTTCTAAGACCTGGGTGGGTTATACAACAAAATTAGTTCCTTCAAATGGACATGTTTTGTTGTTCTGAATGATTCATTGAAGGCAATTTCAGCAAAACTATTAAGCTTAACTGACTTCAAAGAACAATTCAACATTTATGAAATTGAGTTTAAGTTTCTCTGTATAAATGCCTATTTTAAAAATTAAAAACAGTTCAAGTTTGGAAGTGAATGAACTGAATGTGAAATCAAGCTTTAGTATGTTTACTGAGTGAGGACAGATATGAAATACTCAAGCTATAAATAACTTTAGCTGTGTTTGTGATAATGCTCTGAATCATCACTAAGGGCATGTGTCAATTAAGTACAGACCAGACCAATTACATGGTATATCGTTGACCTTGCATAAACCTGTATATTAAAACACTTACATTTTCAGGTATATTAATGCTTTTAGCATTTATAATTTACTCCAAGACACACTAAAGTTCTTTTAATAAACTGTATAAAGATTCTAATTTTAGAATTGGTGATCCATTGTTTTATTTTAGAATTGGTGATCCATTGTTTTAGTAGGATTTCTTTTTTCTTAATGGAGAACAGTGTAAGCCAGTAGTAGTGGCATGTTTCCTGCTACTTGGGAAGCTGAGGTATAAGGATCACTTAATCCCAAGAGTTTGAGACTAATCTGGGCAAGAGGATTAGAAACAAAACAACCATCTATACTTGGAACTTTCCCATACTTGGGACTGTTAAGAGATACACTGAAACCTTAAATTTAAATCTTCCTTTATTGACACAATATAGAGAACAATTCACTATTATAACAAAAGAGCTGAAAGCTTGATGCACTGAAATTGCTACTTGCACAGATGTTTAGTTTTACTTAAATGTTAACAGAAACAGAAGTCTTCCACTTAAACAAACTAATGATTATGGATGTTATAGTTTAAATTATAATTTCTAAAGGCATGCCTCAGATAACATTTTAATTGTATCATATATTACATAGGTTCAAGTTCTTTCTTCAAAGACTCATCAGAATAACATGGATTGAAGAGACTTTCGAACATTTGCCATCTCTTGCTGCTGCTGTTTCATGAAAGGAGATATGAAACATGTTCAATTTTAGTTAAATGTTATGAAAATTTCAGCAAATAAAACATTTCAGTGCTTCCATTAATCCTTATCTTTACAATTTAAAATAGAACTTACAGTTTCCATCATAACTTTTTTTTGCAACATAGCCATTTCTTTTTTAAGTTCACTTTGTGTGCCAGTAAACAGATTATCATTATTTTTTTCCACATCCTCCAAATTCTGAAACACAAAAAGGCAACTTTGGTTATAAGCTATAACTTTTAATCACAGATTCTAAGCTATAAAATTTTCAAAGGTAAAAATCGTTTAATTAGGGGCTGGAAAGATGGCTCAGCAATTAAGAGCACTGTCTGCTCTTCCAGAGGTCCTGAGTTCAATTCCCAGCAACTACATGATGGCTCACAATCATCTGTAATACAATCTGGAACCTTCTTCTGGCATGCAGGTATACATGCAAACAGAAAACTATATATAAAATAAAGTTATACAAATTGGTTATTTACCTCAACATTCTAAGTTACTCATTGAGACCAAATTTCCCATTATAAACAAGTAAAATATACCACACATTAGTCAAATGCAATTACATATGGTACAATAGTAGCAGTTTTGCCCAAAACAATAGTTTAATGAAATATTAACATCAAGATGATAAAAGGTAAAATGGGAGAAGGAGCTACACAAGATGAGAGAATTGAGAATTTGAGGCTAGTCTGGGCAACATAGGATCCTGTCTCAAAAGAAGAAAATATAATCTAGAAATAGAAACAGTAGAAGGTCCATCAGTATATATAATTTTGAAAATTTCTGTAAGTTTCTTGAAGCATCTAGGTATAATCTAAGAACCAATGTGACTTCAACTCAAAAAAAGAGAATAAAGTATCTGTAGTATGAAGTCATTTCTAAAGTTATAAAAATTATTAGATTAATAAAAAGTATTACATTAATATTCTTAAGTGTCTTCATTATATTTCCATTCATTTTGTGTATGTGTCTCACATGTAGAGGACAACTTGTGGGTCCTGGTATCTCTCCTCCTGCCATGTGGGTACTGGAGATTGAACTCTGTCCTAATATTTTATTTTTCTAGACAGGATCTCATTATATAGGCGAGGCTCGCCTCAAACTTATTATCCTGCCTCAGGTTCCCCTCTACTGGAATCAGAGGAATATGCTGTAACAACTAGCTAAAAAGTTTTAAAATTTTTAATATTCATTCAACAAATAGTTATCCTATTGCCTAGTATGTAAAAAGTACTGTTCTTTTGTGGAGAAACTAAAAAAAAAATAGTAATACATGCTTGTTTTAATCAAAAAAATTATGTAAACAAAAATAACATAGCTTTATAACAAGAATGGAAATGCAACCCCTGTAGCTATATAGTCATATGCATGAATATTCCTGCTTAGTTGACAAAATGTACACAATTTCATTAATTAAAAGGGAACTTAAAATATTTTAGAGGAATAGTGTAACAAGCATGGAAATATGTAAGTCTGTGGATTCAGAGAAAGTAATTTTGTACAGTTTGGAGTAATGGACGTGTATAGTTTGTGAAGCTTAAAAAGAATCATGTCAAGTGGAATCCTAACGAAAAATTCAGAACGGGAAACTATAGATACATTTTTAGGAAAGAGATTTTAGAAAGATAATATCTCAGACTCAAAGTGTGAAATGAGTTAATAGTGTTAATGGAGACAGGGTGATGAGAAAGGTAATCGTATAAGCAGAGAATGGACAAATATAATAGCAGAAATTAAAGACATAATGCACCACTGCAAAGCTAAGAATTCTAAAACAATATAATAGTAACAATATAAAAAGGATATGGAGAGCAGAGCTTAGTGGTACACTCCTTTCATCCCAGAACTTGGGAAGAAAGGCAAGAGAACCTTGTGAGTTTGAAGTCAGTCTAGTCTACATAGCAAATTCCAGGCTAGCCAGGCTATATAGTGAGCCCCGTCTCAAACAAACACGAAAACAAAGAAATACAACAAAGAAAAACATATTACCATGTATAACTCACCTTTATGAACTGCTCATGTAGCTGTTTGATTGCTTTCAGTCTCTGGCTCTGAACAATTCTAGACTGCTGAAAAATCTTCTGTTGTTGTCGAAAAAGATTCTGTAAACATAAAGCAAAGCAAGCCTGTAATAATGAACTGGTCAGTGTTTTGCTATTGTGGGCTTCATGCATACTAAGCAGACACCTAGCTCTGAGCTCTATCCCAAACCTTATTTTTTTAATTTAGCAAAAAATAATTACATATTAATCTTAAAAGCACAGTTTAAAGTTAATACCTTCAGTATTTTAACAACTATTATGACTAGGTTTATACTTTTTTATCAGTCAATGAGTATAAACATTTCTAACAATATTTTGTGTGCCTGAGTATGGATAGTGGATACCTTGAAACTGGAGCTATCTGAGTGCTGAGAATAAAACTTAGTTGTTTTTGAGAGCAATAAGAACTCTTTACCTCTGAGCCCTTGCTCTAGCCCATATTTCTTTTTTGAGACCAGGTTTCACTATGTTGCACAGCCTGATTTGGAACTTGTGACTCCATTACTTCAGCTTCCTAAGTAGCTGGGATTGCAGGCATAATGCACCATAAAAGACTGAATAGGAAATCGAAGTGTTTAAGGTTTTGAGGCAGGGTCTAAGCTGGCCTCAAATTTACTATCATCTTGAACTGATGGGTCCCTCTACCTCTCAAATGCAGGGATTATAAGCATGTTTTATTTAGTGAGTAAGGTCATCAGAGAGTAGAAAGTGAAAGCCACATCTGGTTTATCAAATACAAGGCTTTGTGCATGCTAGAGTCTATTAACTGATATATATCCCTAGTCCCAAGAATATCTTATTTTCAGTAACCATGCCTTACACAGATGGTATCTGAATGTTGAACTTGTAGTTCCTTAATCTATTCACCAATGACTGTCTTCTAGCCTTCCTTAATCCATTCACTTAACATTCTTATGTTCTTATCTTCTAGATTTTGCCATTATAAATGGCATAACCTTTCTAGAGTATTGTAATAACAAAATATATTAACTGTATTAATATTTTAACTATTCTGAGTCCCTTAAGAGTGCACACACACACACACACACACACACACACACACACACGAACTCAGTCCTCCACGACTATTTGGCATAGATATTCATCAGTTATTTCCAAAGATGAGGAAACTGAAATGTAAGAGTAAATTGTTTCACAGCTAACTATTGTTCAAGCAGAATTTGGTTCCAAATAGGTTTCTATAATCTAGGCTCTAATCATTGTACATATGGTTTCTCCAATATATTGTATATTCAACCACTGACTGCCCACTACTATGGCTTAGAACTTCTTAGTTCTAAAGTCCAATCTTCATTTAGGACTAAAATTGCATTCTTCCTTTTACTGCAATTCCCAGATTAAATTGTATAATACTCTTTTGCATATACACCTTGTTACCTTCTTAGTCAGATTTGCTTGGTTAAATCCCTGCCTTGGAAAATTCAAATCTATAATTATTCTAACATGGTGGTATTACTTTTCACTGTCTGATGACTCTACTAAATAAAACAGAATCCAAAGAGAAGATTTTTATCACCATGTGTATCTATCACCCATATATATACTCAGTCCACCTTCATGTCTCTTCCATTCTCAAGAATTTAGCAATTTCAAGCTGGGTGTGGTGGTGCACACCTTTGATCCCAGCACTCAGGAGACAGAGGCAGGCTAATCTCTGAGTTTGAGGCCAGCCTGGTCTACAGAGCAAGTTCTAGGACAGGTTCCAAAACAATACAGAGAAACCCTGTCTCAAAACAACAACAACAACAAAAAGCAGTTATCAATTTCCCTCTTCTGTTACTATTAAATGTCTCTCTGTAGCCAGACCTAGTGATGCAGGCCTATAACCCTAGGCTGAGGCAGGAGGTCACAAGTGTAAGTCCTATGTAGGCTATAGCATACAAAAGTAGTCTGGGCATCTTGGTGAGATCCTGTCTCAAAAATGAAAGGTAAAAAAGAGGTCTGAGAATAAATGGTGTAGTGCTAGAACAGTTTTGAGGGCCTAGGTTCAATCTGCAATAACAGAAGTAAATTTGTCCCTCTAGAGTCTCAAAAAAAAAAAAAAAAAAAAGAAAAGAAAAGAAAAGAAAAGAAAGAAAGAACGAAAGGAAGGAAGAAAGAGCTAGTCAAGCTAGTCATGGTTGTACACACCTTTTTAATCCCAGTATTGCAGAGGCAGAGGCAGGTGGAGCTCTGTGAGTTAAAGGGCAGCCAGAACAACAAAGTGAGTCTGTTTCAAAAACCAAACCAAACCAAAAAAGAATGAGGGTGGTTGCTTTCCATCACCAGTGGAGACAGAAAAAATAATACACTTTGGATATTAGTAACCATATTCTTGCTTGGGGGTTACGGCTCAGGGATAACATGTTTTTGTAGTATCTAGGTTCAGTCCCAGCATTCATGGGATGGGGTGGGGGAGAAAGAAGACAAGTAAAGGAGGACAAGTAACCAGTGACTGGTTAGGAGTAAGCAAATGATCCAAACTAGATAATGATGTTTTGCCACATGAATTTTCTGCCAAAGATATTCAGAAAGATTGTCACAGTCTATGCAGTCACTAAATTTGAAGTTAAGTCTAGGTCTGGGAAAATTAACTTAGTGCATTAAAAGTTCATGGAACCTAGCAGCAGAGCCCAGATGACACTATTATAAGCAACCCTTCCCTATCCCATTCAACTGTATTGTCTAAAGCTTACCCCAGAAATCCAGTAATTCTTTTATCTTTTGACAAGTTTCTTTTACTTAAAAATGCAAGGATATCAACTATTACAAAGACCAATGTTCTTAGGAATATTGTATGTGCTTATACTTCTGTGGTTTATGATCTGCCAATATTAAAACATGTAGCCAGCAATGAGTAATAAAACTTGTCTTAGTTCTATGGACATAATACATGACTAGGGTCCCTATTTCTATTTGGGGTTTAGTTATGATTATAAAGTTAATTATAATACTAACAGTTAGCTTTTCTCCTTGTTCCTCAAATTTCTGCATATCCAGTTCCCACTGCTGCAACACACTCATAAATTGCTGAGAATATTCACTGTTAAGCTTCTGTCTGTAAAAAACAATCCCATCAAATTTTATACCAGTGTGAAAATAACATTCAAAGCAAATTCAATTCACATATTTTATGCTATGAAAAGGAAACAATAGTTTAAATATTTTGATGGTAAAAAATTTATGTTGATTTCAGTATTTTTTCCCCAACAGATGTCTTGAAATCCAAGGAAGTTTAGTTTTCCAGAAAAATTTACTTTTAATCTCCAAGGAATTTTTCCTACTGATACATTATTTCACTTGGATTGCTCCCCACCCCAATTTTGGCATGGCAAAGATTTAGTGCAAAGTAATAGTCAAGTTGGTTAAAATGTGTAATTATTTACAATATAAAACTGAATTTTTCACACATAGTTATCAAACAATAGTTTTTATGACATCTGCATATCCACAGTGGATATAGTTTAAAAACCTCTCAGTTATTTAAAAAGAGAAATTAAAAAGTAATCCTAACTTCTAAGAAACTTCAAATACACTTAAATTCTATGAAGACATGAGGTTATAGACCTACTTGATTAGGAAAAAAACAAACAAACAAACAAAAAAAAAACAAGTATTTTCACTAAATAAGCAGGTATTTTCTGTAGGTATTTGCACCAGGACATACTTACATTTCTTCTTGTTGTGTTTTCCAAATTTGCTCAATTTTCTGGTTACTGGCTTTGAAAGAAGCTTTGGTATACATTTCAATTCTCTTTCTCTTGGCAACTAAAGCTTTGTTAATGTCCGCTATATTGAAAATAAACATTGACATTTACTGTTCAAGAAAATGATTTTGTTCCATATAATCAAGTAAATATTAATGTGGGTTCATTCAACAATATCAAGGACATTTAAAATTAAATTTAGGAAGCAGGGAGAAGGTTCAGAAGAAAATAAAACAAAAAAACAACAACAAAAAACCTGCCTGCTCTGGGCATGATTGCACATGCCTTTAATCCCAGCACTTGGAAGGCAGAGCTCTGCAGGTGGATCTCTGAGAACTGTTGGCCAACCTGGTCTACAATGTGAGTTCTAGGGGCAGCAAGGAAACATAGAGGACCCCCCCCCCACCTCAAACAAACAAAAAAGAAAACAAAACACTTGCCTATCATAAGCCTAACAACCTAAGTTTGATCCTGGGAATCCACAGTGGAAGGGGCAAACTAACCCCTGAGAAATGTCATCTCCCACAGTAGAAGAGGAGAGTCAACTCCCAAAATTGTCCTCTGACCTGCACATGGGTGCCATAACATTTACACCACACATACACAAACAGTTAAAATTTGAATTAAGACATTTTAATTTAAAAAAAAAATAGCACCAACATGTACCTTTGAAAAAGGTGAACACTTAGGATTTTCAGACTAGGGAAGCTCACCCATTAAAGTCTGTGCAAATATTATGAAACCCAAAAATGTCTGTATTCTCAACTTTTTTTGTCTTAAATATTTTGTAGTAATACATAAAATCAACCTCATCTCAATTCTGATTTTGATAACTGAAGGTAAATTTTAAATTTAAGGGTGACAAAAAATGAATAAAACAAAGGGACAAAGCCAAACTTTACTTATGAATAAATACAAATAAAAACTAAATATTTCTAAATTTATAGTACATCCTCCATTTGATAGGCCATACTTGATGCAATTGTTAAAACTCTATCAGAAATACTAAATTAAAAAAGAATCCAAAAAAGGATTATCAATAAAATTTATAAATCAATACCTTTAAACATTTTTTCTAAAAGAAATCTTAATGTCATATCTAAATAATACATCTCTGACTACTTTATAATACTTTAATGGAAGATTTGTTTTGTGCATTGATTTTTGGTTTTTTGTTTTGTCGAGATGGGGTTTCATGGCATAGTCCTGGCTGTCCTGGAAACTCACCATGTGGACTGCTCTGGCACTGAATTTAGAGACCCACCTGCCTCTGCTTTCCAAGAGCTGGGTGAGTGCCACCAACCCCAGTTCACAGTAGTTTTTATACAGCATTTTTATCCTATATGTATGGCAGTTCATAAAACATTAAATACCTCAAATAACATTTGCTATGCATCTACCTTTCTGCCATAAAAAGTAACCTTTTGTTAATTATGGTATAACTATAACGTACTTCTAGCATAGTAAGTTTATAAAATAAGCAATTGCCAAGTTGTAGTGCACTCCTTTAACCCCAGCACTCAGGAGGCAGAGGCAGGAGGATCTCACTGAGTTTGAGATCAACCTGGTCTACTCAGTGAGTCCCAAAACGGCCAGAGCTACACAGAGACCCTGTCTTGAAAAACCAAACAATAAAAAAATAAAAACAAGCATTTGTTATTACCAAATAGAGCAATTCTTAAATATAAAAAAATAGACTTACTAGTAAGAATAATCCTTATAGGAAACAAATATTTTTAAAATGAGTATTTTGGGGCTGATGAGATGGTTCAACAAGATACTTGCAGCCAAGCTTGACAACTTGAGTATGATTCCCAATCCATCCATATGGTAGGAGGTAAATGAAGCCCATAAGTTGTCTGCCCTCCATACATGTATCATGACATGTTGCCCACCTCTCCCCAAAATGTTAAAAAAAAAAAAAGTGTATTCTCTTAAACTGGGCAAGGTAACTGATGCCTGTAATCCCAGCACCCACAAGGCTGAAGAGAGACTCAGTTTAAGGCCAGCCTGAACTCTATCAAATTCTAGCCAACCTGAGCTGTCTCAAAGAGAAGAAAAGAAGCAAATAAGCAGAGTGCTGTCTCCTAATTAAACTCATATAAAAACACATTTAAAACTTAAGGTCTTTGGCTCTGATTATAATCTCTTACTGGCTGGAAAAGTTGCCATTTACTTTCAATTTATTACTATAAAAATACTAGTCGTTCTCTTATGGTGCTTCAATTTATATCCTCCACAAGAGTCCTAGAAAATTAGTGAATGAAAAACTGACATACCTTGTGAATATAAAGAAACAGAAAAATCTTTTCCCTTCTATTTTTCTAAAATTCTTAAAAGTACCATGTTAACTTTTTATATCATGAAAAAGAGTTAAGAGAAAAATCTGTGATGCTAACTCACAAATATTTACGCAAACCCTATGAGAACAAGGCATTAAACAATAATATTCACATAGTGAACTGATCAACATTTCACATTATAATTACCATACAGTTTTAAACGATGTTCTTTAAATTACCTTCCAAATACATACCTCCAAATTTTTCCAGCATATTCTGTACTTCACCTCTGTGAAAAAAAAAAAAAAAAAAAAAACTGTATTAAAAAAATTAAGACCAGGAATGTAATTCAGCAACAGAACATTTTCCCAATGTTCACAAGGCACTAGAGGTTTGATCCCTAGCACCATCAAAAATAATCTTTTAATCAGAAAATCATAATACCACATGCCAAGTATTTTATATCACTACTTGCTAGATAAACCGAAGTACATTTTTCTTTAATTTATTGAACAAAGAAAGTATCTTTGGGACTTGGGAAATAGCTCAGTTAGTTAAATGGTTGCTCTGCAAGCATGAATATCTGATAGACATCAATACCCAGTATGCTTGGTGCATATGCATACATATAGAAACACACGCTTCTTCTTTTTTAACATCTTACCCCACATCTTCAACTAGTCCTGCAGATCTTTTCTTTCCATGTTTATCAATTACTGGAGTATTTTCTGTATTGACAAAATAAAAACTGAAATTAAGTATGCTATTTTGGTAAATTTTAATGAAATCTATTTTCAGTTCTTTCAGGATTTTGTAGCAAATTTTAAAAGCAGATAAGCAAATATAATATTTTCTCTGAAAAATAAAATCACAATTCATGACCCATTTTATAGAAGCAAATTTTCAAGTCTGGTCAGAGTAAGTCATGCACTATACTTAAAAAGTTATGGGCATTGCAAAGATAAGAGATACTCTTTAAAGTGAGAGCTGATAAGTATGTGAAAATGCTTATTCAGTTTTATGTGTATAGGGTTAAAAACAAATGAACTCTAGGAATTGTTTCTACTCAACATTAAAGATATTTACCATCAACAACATCCTCTTCTGAACCACTCAGATCTTTATCTTCTTTCTCAAAGTCAAAGGCTTTTTTAGCCTGATCCACCAATGGTGGCTTCCCAGATTTCCCAGAATGCTTTCTTCCACCAGGCACCATCTTTAGAGTTTCCTTGTTTAAAAAGCAAAAAACAACGAAAAACAGAAAACCCCCCACATCTCTCAAACTGTTTGAATTCAATGACATCATTTAAGTAAACATGTTTATTATTATTTATTTTGGGGGAGGAACACATGTGGAGGACAAAGGTCAACTTGAAGGAGTCTCTTACCAGTTGTTCCTCAGGATCAGACTCAAGTGAGGCTTGAGAGAAAGCACCTTTACTAACTGAGCCATGTTGCCAGCCTGACTTTATTTTTTATTGTTACCAAAAGTTAAATCATTTATCAATTTTAAAAGAAGAAAACACAATAATAGCTTGAACACTTAACTCCAAAAACATCTGCTTGTAGCCACTAGATCTCAATTTTGGCCTTAGCTGCCAGATACTCGATAAATTTTAGTTAAGTTTGCATCTCAGAAAGTAAAATCATGGTTACCAGCAGGATAAATCACAACCATTCCAAAAATTTGTTGTAGCAATATAAATCTAGACTATATAGATCTACAGGACTGGGGATGTAGCTCAGTTATATGCGTATACAGGAGGTTTTGCTTTCCATCCTCAGCACTGCGTACATATATGCATAAAGTGCACAGTGGTTATATATGAGTTTCAGGGCAACTGGACTACAGCACTAAGACCCTTGTCTAAACAAAAACCAAAGTACAAGTGACACACACCAGGCATTACTTCAGAGGCTAATGTAAGATGATTACATAGAGTAACCCTGCCCTTAAAATAAATCTCCTAGACCTTGGGAAAGTAATGTACCTATAAAATTTCCATAAGTATGCATATTAAAGGGAAAGGTGTCTTCTTGCAGGGTGGGCAGAATAAGCACATTAAGCCCCACTTCTCCATTTCCCATCAGTCATAAGCGACATAATTCCCTCAGCTCCCAGCCCCTCTGCCCCACCAACTCCCCAATCCTTATGTTCTCATGCTCCAATCTTGTTCTTTCAGCCCCTATTTGCTGTTCTTTTAACCACTCCATCCCCCCTGCCCATTACTTTCTAGTCCTTCATTTCTTCCAGGTCCTCATCCTACTAGCCCCTCATTACACCCTTGTACCCCACCATTACCTGTTTCTTATTCCTTGAGCCAGACCTCTAGCCCCTCAGTTCCTAGTATCTGTCTCCAAATCCCCAAGGCCATCATTCCCTCAGGCCCTAAGACCTTCATTTCATCAACTCTATAGATTTCCAACTCTTAACTACCACAGATGTCATTTCCCCCAGCTCCTCTGCCCTCTATTCTCAACCCCACAAACACCCAGCTCTCATTACCCCAGCTCCAACCTCACACTACATTCCCTCATCCACTTAACCCTGATTCCCTCAACCTTTCACTGAACTCCCCAGCCCCCATCCACAAAGCTCTTCAGTGCCTTTAGCCCCAAGTCCCTCAACCAGAGCTCCATTTCCTCAAGCCTAATCTCTAATACCCCCAAAAGACATATTCTCTCAGCCACCAACTCCTAATTCCCTCATCCCACATAACACCTAATTTCCTGAGCCCCCAACTCCCTAGTTGGCCTCACCCACAAGACCTAACTCCCTCATCCCACATATTAATTCATGTATAGCACTTAAATTTCATGACCCCTAAATCCCTCAGTCCCCAAACTCCACTTCCCTTAACTATCCCTAATTGCACATTACCAATCTTTAATTCCCTTGATCCCAACCACTACTTCTGTCATTTCCCAACCTAATTTTAATTCTCTCAAACTCGACAATCCTTAAACCTGTCACTCTCAATCCAATTGATTTGGCTCCCACCCCAATTCCCTCAAGGCCAACCACTAATTCTCTAACCCAACCACAAGTTCTAGTTCTGGCAGCCTCGGAACAACCTAGCCCTGAACTCTTCTTCAGGCTCTAGCACCTCTCCCCTTACATCTACACCTAATCCTCTAAGCCCTAATGTCTACCCTAACCCTTCATTCCCTCATCCTCTCACCCAATTTCTCTCAGCCCCTCTAAGGATTCCCTATTCCCTCACCCCAATGCCAAATACCCTCAGCCCCAGCATACCTAACCCATCACCCTAATTCTCTCGTGACCCAAACCATCAGGCATAACCCTCACTCCCTTAGTCCCAATTCCCTCACTTCAAAACAGCCTCAGTACCAACCCAAAATTTTCTTTGTACCCAACAATTTTTTAGGCTTCCAGCCTTGATCTAATTTCTTCTGTGTCCAATCCCTAGATCCTAACCCACTCAAACCCCTAATTTTCTCAGTTCCTCACCCCCATGTCCCTAAACTTCCTATCCTATTTCTCCCAATCCCAAATTTCCTCCCTCTTAATTTACTTAGCTCATTACCCATAAGTCCCTAGGACTCAGGTCCTAATCCCCTAGGCCCCGCCCCTACTCCCCTAGACAGCAGCACCCTTACACCCCTAGGTCCCAACACTGCATCTCTCAGCCCTGACCCCCCCCCCCCCCCCCCCCGCACTCTTACTAGGACCCCTGACCCCGCCCCCTGACCTCCTTAGGCACCGACTCCTAATTCCCTAGCCTGGGCCCCGCCTCCTAACCCCCTGGGCGCCAACCCCTAACTCCTTCTGCCTAATCCTATTTCCCAGGGTCCTCCCTTTCCTTACCCCTTGACTCCTCATTCCCTGGAGCCCCGCCCCCCGCCCCGCCCCCCGGCCCTGACCTTAGCTCCCTCAGCCTGACCCTAGGTCCTGACCACTACTTTCCTGACCCCAGTGCCCTCAGTCATGACCCCAACTGCTCGGGCCCCGCGGCCTCATTCCCGCCCGGCCCGGGCTCCCTCAGCCCTGACCCCTCAGCCCTGACCCCTCAGCCCTGACCCCGGCCCGCTGACCCCGGCCCCTCAGCCCTGACCCCGGCCCTGACCCCGGCCCCGACCCCGGCCCCGACCCCGGCCCTGACCCCGGCCCTCGACCCCGACCCCCTCAGCCCTGACCCCGGCCCCTGACCCTGACCCCGGCCCTGACCCCCCCCCGGCCCTGACCCCGGCCCCCGGCCCTGACCCCAGCCCTGACTCCGGCCCTGACCCCGGCCCCCTCGACCCTGACCCCTCAGCCCTGACCCCGGCCCTGACCCCGGCCCCTCAGCCCTGACCCCCGACCCCCAGCCCTGACCCCGGCCCTGACCCCGGCCCCTCGGCCCGCTGACCCCGGCCCCTCGGCCCTGGCCCCGGCCCGCTGACCCCGACCCCCAGCCCCGGCCCCTGACCCCGGCCCCGGCCCTGACCCCGGCCCCGGCCCGCTGACCCCGGCCCCGGCCCTGACCCCGGCCCGCTGGGCCCCGCAGGCCGCGCCGCCTCCCCCGGGCGCCCGGAGCTGGCCGGTCCGACCCCTGCCCGCCCCAGCGGCCGCGGTGGTGAGCCGCCCCGCCCTCGCGTGCTCGCCCGTCCCGCAGCCTGGCGCGGCCTGGCGCCCTCACTCCGCCCGGCCTTACTTCAGCGGCTCCGGACACACCCGGACGCCTCCGCCCGCGCGACGCCTCTGAGGAAGCCTCGCCTCTGAGCGGGAAGAAATCCCGCGTGGCCTCGACCGCGCTTCCCGCTGATTGGCTGGACGCCATGGCCACGCCCGCTGACGTCGTAGCCCCGCCCCGCGGTGTTCACACTTTGCAGCCAACCGCGGGAACGCGGTGGGCGGGCTCTTCATGCGGTGGGCGGGCTCTTCATGCGGTGGGCGTGTCTCTTCCTGCGGTGGGCGGGTCTCTTCATGCGGTGGGCGGGCTCTTCATGCGGTGGGCGGGCCCCTTCCTGCGGTGGGCGGGCTCTTCATGCGGTGGGCGGGCTCTTCATGCGGTGGGCGGGCACTTTCCTGCGGTGGGCGTGTCTCTTCATGCGGTGGGCGGGTCACTTCATGCGGTGGGCGGGCACTTTCCTGCAGTGGGCGGGCTCTTCATGCGGTGGGCGGGTCTCTTCATGACGGTGGGCGGGCACTTGCCTGCGGTGGGCGGGCTCTTCATGCGGTGGGCGGGCTCTTTCGTGAGGGACACAAGGTCAAGGAGCTGCCGTCACTGACGCCATCTCCATCATCCCATCTGACCCAGCTTCTTTGCGGGACGGACGGTCCTCATTGAGAGGCGTGTGAAGTGTAAGCTGTTGTGAATGTGTGTGACATGGGAGTGTAGGAGTAAACCAACGACCACTTTACGTTTTCCGAGTTTGGTGACGCATAGACATGGTCTTTAACGTGGCAGCACGCCATAGTTTTGTTTCTCTTTGAGCACTGTAATAACAAAAAAGTATACTATATATATATATATATGTATGCATGTATGTGTGTGTGTGTGTATATATATATATATATATTTTTTTTTTTTTTTTTTTACTTTTTCGGGACAGGACAGGGTTTCTCTGTAGCTTTGGAACCTGCCTGTCTGCCTGTCTTGCCTCTGCCCTCACTCTGCAGATGAGGCTGGCCTAGAACTCATAGAGATCCACCTGTCTCTGTCTCCTGAGTGCTGGGACCAAAGGCGTGTGCCACCTTTAGTGGCTTACAACTCACTTTTTATTAACTGTTGCAATAAAAGCACTGTTATTATGGACAGGCAGGACTATGATGCAAACTAAGGACGTCCACAGAGCACGCACTACAGCTGAGTTTATAAGGCCTTTTATGCTAGCTTTTCATCTCTGTAACTTTTGGAGGGTCCATTCTCTTGTTTTTAAATTTATCATTACTTTGAATGCTAAAAACCATTCCTCTACAAGTTCCAAGTTCCACTATGTTTTTTTTTTTTTTTTAATTTTGGTTTTGTTTACCTGCAATTTTGTACCTCATATCAAACATGTATCTTATTACTTTTTCTTACGGAAACTGATGTCTCAATATGATTTACTAAGAAGTGTGTGCTCTCCCTTTACAGCTGTGTTATATACCATCTCCATTAGCTTTATGTCAAAGATTTTGCTAGAACAACTGTACACATCTATGGGGTGTATTTGATAATTTGACACATGTATGCAGTATGTAATGATCAAATCAGAGTAAAAGTTTCCCAAAATTCTTGAGTTTACTCTTCCTGATGGTCCACTGGCAATTTTTCTTGTAACCCTGCTTCCAAACCACAATTCTCACCACCCCAACCTTAGCGGTCTTTCAGTACCCGGTAGAGCAAGTCTCACATCTTGTTTTTCCGTCATAAATCTACTGCTGGTTCTTGAACTATCACTTCCCACATGGTTTTAGATGGGTTTTCCAAGATTCATTAAAAACAAACAAAACCAACCTTGGTTTCTTCTTTTTTTCTTTTTTCTTTTTTCTTTTTTTTTTCGTTTTTTGTGGGAGGGTTGTCACTGATCTATAGACCAAGTTGGAGAGAATTCAGTCTAACTAGTCTTTTGCATTTGTGTGTGTGATAGGACATGTCATTCTGTAAATATGTTTCTTAATGAATAAAGCACTGTTGGCCAATAGGAAAGCAAGATAGGCGGGACTAGGAGAAGGAGAAAAGAGGAAGTAGTAATAGTAAGGAGGAGTCAACATGGAGAGTCTGGAGAGAGCAGGACGCCAGCTGGCTCTCCAGTAAGATGAGACCACGTGGAAGTACTTAGATTAATAGAAATGGGTTAATAATTAAGACCGAGCTAGCTGATAAGAAACTAGTACCTGGCCAACAGCATTACACCTAATACAGAGTCTCTGTATGTTATTTGGGGCTGGTGTGGCGGCGGGACAAGACCAGCGCGGGCAGAAAAACTCACTCATGTTAGTGTGCTCCACAGGACGCTCCTCCGGCTCATTCACATCAAGGTCTCCGGTCCAACTGAAGCCCTAGGTGGTTGGGCACACCTTTAATCCCAGCACTTGGGAGACATAGGCAGATGAGTCTATGGCCAGCCAGGGCGGTTACACAGAAAAAGTGTCTCCAAAAAAAAAAAAAAGTGGGCAAACCATAAAGCCCTTTTCAAGCCTGTGTTTGTGCCTCATTTGCCAAAAACATCCAAATGGCCAAGGCAAACTTCAAAGGGGGGAGCAATCGGTTCCTCTGGACGAGAGGGCAGCACAGTCTTATTGCAAGTCTTTGGACACTGAAACCCTGGCACTGTCTCTACGGAACCACCACAGACCACCTCCGTAGTCCGTTATCTCCTCATCTTACTGAACCATAGGTGTTTTATGGTTAGACCCTTTCCACTGATCCCAACCTGCTTGCTTAGTTTACAATGCTTCTTTTGACTCACGCATTTCTATCCTTGCTTGACTTGGTCCGCCCAGGGTTTTCCCTTTGGCTTCTAACTCCTGGCTTACACAGCCCCTGGCGTTCTCCTATAGGCCACCCATCTCCCACCCCTCCTCTGCCGCTTTCTCGGTGCTCTTGAAACAACTCCTTCACAGCGCAGGACACGTTACAAATCCCGGGACTCACTTTACTCCGTCCTGTCCTCCGTTTTTCTTCCTCACAATTGCGCATGCTTCAACTACCAAACTTTCTACCACCGTGGTTCAAGAACAGCCTGAATCAGGGTGTGATGAGGATGGGGCGAAGATGAGGCAGGCGGGCAAAGATGTGTTAAACTGCGCTCGTCACGAGGCAGCAATCTATCGGATGTCTCAGTAGGGCCAGTGAGACGGCTTGGCAGATGGGCACTTGCTGCAGAAGCATGGGGACATGAATTCTGTCCCTGGAACCCGACCCCGCCCCCCCCCAAAAAAAAGTGAAAGGAGAGGATTAACTTCATAAAATTGTCTTCTGGCCTCCCACACATGTATCCTGACACATCCCCTCTCCCCTACAGTAATAATGGATAAAAAATAATAATAATAACAATTTGAAAATGCCTTACTGTGTGTTGGCTATATTTTGCCAGTTTGGCAGAAGCCAAGGAATCATCAATGACAACTGAGAAAATACCTCCAAAAGATCAGCCTTTAAGGCAAGCCTGTGGGGACATTTTCTTGAATGGATTGCTGTGGGTGAGCCCAGCCCATGGTAAGTGCTGCCACCTCCTGGGCAGTTGGTCCTGAGCTGTCTAAAAAAGCAATCTGAGCAAGCCATGCATGGGGGGGGGGGGCATTCAGCAGCACTCCTCCGGGGCTTTTGATTGGACCCCTGTTTGCAGGTTCCTGCCTTTGAGTTCCTGTCCTGACTTTTCCTAATGATTGGCTGTGAATTGGAAGTGTAAAATTTGCTTTTGGTCACAGCGTTTTATCACAGCCACAGAAACCCTAAGACAGCAGGTAAATGACTACTGAAAGGTCATGCGGTATGAACCTGGGATTGATGGGTAAGAACAAGGCAAAAAGAATCAGTAAGATTCACTCCAGACACAGGCACACCTCTACATGCACAGCGCACTTGTGAGAACACAATGTTGCTGGCACAGAGAAAGGTCCAAAGGGAAGCTGACGGGGGAGGGGAGGCAGAAGGAAGGGCCAGTTATGAATTAGAAAGCTACATTAAATTTTCAATGTTTTTCTGTGCTGGGGCGGTAAGCCGAGGCCATTAGCATGTGCAGCAAGTCCTCTAGCACGGAGTCACATATTAGCTGCGCTTCTTGCAAACACTTATCCCATCAATAATGAAACATTTCAAAGTCGGTTGCATTTTAATCACCAGATTTGAATTTTGCAATGATTTCGAGTATAGCAGCTTGTCTTCAACTTGAGCAATCTAGGAACTTGGTCTCTCTCTCTCTCTCTTTCACACACACACACACACACACACACACACACACACACACAGCTTCACAGGAGAACAGTGCTCTTGTGGGCTTCACACGCCTCCTCTGGATGAAAGACTCCATTTCTCAGGCCAGAGCCTAGAATAAACTCATCACTGTATTCATTCCCAATCAGGACTGCCCATTCTAAATCGGAGATGAAGTTTCTGGACTCTACGAAGGGTGTGAGTTAGGAGGCATGCCTTCATTCTGGGGATAGAACTGGAAAGAGGCAGGGATGGACAGAGCTGAGCCACAGTCCTGGTGGGGCCTCTGGAGGAAGTGATGAGATGAATATTTAAAGAAAGCCTTGTTACACCACCTGCTGGGGGGGGGGGAGTCCAACAATGGCTGCCCACACCGTGGCTGCTGAGGGCATGAGGCTGGGTGCCTTGGCCATTCCTATGGGCCACCGCAGGCCCCTGGGAGATCCCTGGAGAGCCAATGATCTGCAGTCCGTGTTGGAAGGCTGAAGAAGCTGTCAATACAAAGGATGGTGGCAGTGGCAGCCACCGCAGCAGCAGCATCAGTGCAGGGACAGCCATGGGGTAAGAAAGCTAGCTGTCACATGGAAGACACACTCACCAGCAGAGGCTACTGCAAACGGGCAAAACTAAGAGCCCACCCGACTTCCTCACCACACCTGGGCTGCCACAAAGGGGCTGCCCACATGAAGGATGGGTCTCCACTACAGTTTACCTAACCTTGACAACCATTCAAGACTGTTGAATCTGGGCAGTCGTAGCACCAATCTTTAAAGACTCAAAAGTCCAGGGCTGGAGAGATGGCTCAGTGGCTAAGAACATTAGCTACTCTTCCAGAGGTCCAGGGTTCAATCCCCGGCATCCACATGGCAGCTTACAACTGTTTCTAACTCCAATCCCAGGGAACCTGAAACCCTGTTCTGATCTCCACATATGAACAGACATGCATGCAGGCAGAACACTCATGCACAATAAATGATAATAAAAACCCTCAAATCAATAAATGTGATCTTTTTTATGAGACTTAGGTTTTTGAAACACATAAAATTTACAGCACAAACACAGTATTTACATTTCAAGTTCTCTTTACAAAAATGTGTGCCATTTGGGAAGAATACTATTGAAATCATGATCAAAGATATCTGTCAGAATTTAAAATGGACTCATGGAATCAGGTCTCCACAAAACCACTGTACAATGATATAACGGGCTAATATCAGGGTTTATTTATCCACATAAAAATGAGGCTGGTTCTCTGGTCTGCCAACAATGGTCTTGGGTCAAGTCTGGCTGGGGCCTGTTTTTGTATAGCTGAAACCTAAATCTGGCTTTCATCTTTTTATCGGGTTGAAAGAAGAAGAAAAAAAATAGTAAACAAAGAAGCCTGTCTGACAGGGACAGATGTGTCTCAAGTTATTTAGTCTCTGTTCTTTTAATGACAAAGTTGGCTGACCGCTGTTCTGACAGAGCAAGCAGAGAGTGGGCTCTTGGAAGAGACGGTGGATTTTCACCTGGACACCACAGTCCTGAGCCGGTGCCCTGAGCACTCCTCATTTCTGAAGTGAGGCACTTTTGTTTGCGTATGGACATTTGCAAGCCATAATTACATCTGGTGATTAGCATTGGTACTTGATACTAGCCCTTTGCAATGAGGCCTGCCAAAGAAATCACAGTATCCTGGGGGACTCAGTCAGACGAAGGACTTCAGCAACAGTCCCCAAAATCTTCAGTAGCTGTTAGTGATTCAAGACCACTTGAGTGTTAATAAAGTCAATAATTTAGATATGCTAAAAGGAAGTGACACTCTACACTAAATAAGATCTACACAAACATGTTTGGACATCCTGATTCGTTATTTTCAGACGCGAGAATAACTAGCTTAGTAGCCACTTATTTTCAAAGATGAGCAATGAGTTAGTTAAGGAAGAGGAAAATGAAAAGTTATGTCGAAAGACTTTGGAATGCAAAGCCCGGGGTCCCTCAGCACTTGCTCCGGGGCTGGCCTGGCTTCGTAGGCTGCGGTGATTGTGGGAGGAAACCAGCAGCCTGTCTGTCATCCAGGGTTCATCAAAAGCTGACAGGTCCTTCAGTAAATCCTTTAAAAGTACAAGCTGTACAGCTGTCAGCACAGGTTCTCAGTGTGCTGACTAATTCCAGGGCAGTAGGCTCTTCATGCTGCAGAAGAACGTGTCTGCACACTGTCCCTTCTTCCAAGCAGGCTGTCTGTGCGTCACATCATGGGAACCACCCTGTGTCTGTGTGTCACACCATGGCGACACCCCTGTGATGGTGAGGTGTGAGATGTTCAGAAGATGCTGAGGTAGGTGATTTTTAAATGAAGGTCTTCTACACCCTGATTCGATCTGGACTAGCTTCCTTGTGTATCCTCCTCCGGGGAAATATCTTCCGCTTAAGGGCAATTATCTACATGATGGGGGACAGATAATAAGTGTTAGTTGTCCCTATTGATGAAACACCGTTGGTGAGGCAGAGGTTCCTTCTGCGACCCACACCTTCCTGACCATTGCCACAGTCTGATACAAGTCCCCTTCATACCTCCCCCAAAACAAGAGCGGTCATTAGTTTTGCCTGGTGATATACTCAGTATGGTTTAAGCATGTGCCCACCAAGATGCGAACCTAAAATTATGTTGGCCCATGGTTCATTTATCGAAGATCTGTAACATGAGACTTTATGTAGCCATTGCTAAGGGCATTTATTTTCAAGGCCTTTGTCCAGTTTCATTTGATTTTTTTTTTTTTTTTTTTTAATGGAGCTGCAGCTGTTTAATCGTTAGAACACCAATTCTAGGTTTGAATAAACTTTTTTATAAGACAGTTTAAAAAAAAAAAAAAAGCCTACACTTGGGGCTGGAGAGATGGTTCAGTGGTAAGAGCATTGGCTGCTCTTCCAGAGGACCTAGGTTCAATTCTCAGCACCCACATGGCAGCTCATAACTGTCTGTAATTCCAGATCCAGGGAATGACACCTTCATACCAATGCACATAAAGTTAAAATGTATGTATGTATGTATGTATGTATGTATGTATGTATGTATGTATATCTAATTAAAATCCTGTCATTTTTTTCCCTACACTTATCAACGGTTATGAATGGGTTGCAAAGAGTCAATTTCTAGGTGCTAGAGAAATGGCTCAGTATTTAAGAGCCTGGTTGTTTTTGCAGAGGACAGGGTTTGATTTCCAGCACCCATCTGGTGGTTCACCACTGTCTGCAACTCCAGTTCCAGGGAATCCAATGCCCTCTTCTGGCCTTCGCTGGTACTTGCACGCACATGGAGCATAGCAACTTTCGCATGCAAAACACCCACACACATAAAAACAAAACAACAACAAAAATTATTGTGAGGTTCATTTCCTCTTTTCTTTCAAGGCAGGATTTCTCTGTGGCTTTGGAGCCTGTCCTGGAACTCTCTCTTTAGACCAGGCTGGTTTCGAACTCGCAGAGATCCGCCTGCCTCTGCCTCCCGAGTGCTGGAACTAAAGGCGTGCGCCACCACCACCTAGCCTTTTGAAGTTCATTTCTACATGTGTCGTTTAGAATGTGAATAAATAAATATTTATTTTCTCAAAAGCTGTTACATGTGCTATATTCTGAAATGGAAACCTAGCCATTATTGTGAAGCTGCTTTGAGGAAAAAACACAACTATGGATCCACAACATTGGATCCCTAATGTTGAGATTACATTTCCTCTTCCCATCTACACAGGACCAGCCATTCCCCTTCAGGGGCGGAGGCTGGGCCTTTTGAGCTGGGGGAGGAGCAGTGTTTGCTGTTTGTCTGAGGGTGGGGACAGGCAAGGGACCCTGACTGGAGTAGGGAGCGCAGGGTGCTGGAGAAGCATGAAAGGGATCTTCCTCTTCCTTCTCTTTTCTCTCCATCTTTCCAGGCTCCTGTCCTCTCCTACTACAAATGACACAAGAGAAAGCTTGGCCTTCGTTTCCTCGCCACAATCCCTGTGGCTCACCTCGGCCAAGTCCCTCTCCTTCTTTAACTTAAAACACCTGCGAGCGCATTGCTAAGTTCCTCGGGGGAACCATGTTCTAAGGTACCACGTTCTAAAGGTAGGTACTGTTGTGGTTTTTTTCCCCCTACAAGAACATGGCAACAAGGACCAAGACAGGCCGTACTGTCCTGCCCACTCATTCACTCCGCTGCAGGAAGCCATCATTTATCCTACAGCTCTCAGTACCCACCTCTTCCTGTTCAGTGTCTGTGAGTGACAAGCGCTCACCTCCCCCGGAGGCTGAGGAGGCCTCTGTCCTTGCACCAGTGAGGGAGATGGGCCCATTCCCCATCCTCCCCTTCAGCTTTCTTCTTCACAGTATTTCAGACTGTAGCTCAGTGAAGATTCTCTTAACGTTTTATTATCGGCTCTTCACCTTCCTACTTCTGGACCCGGGTGGACAGAAGTGAACCCAGACGTACAAGGATGATGACAGAGGAGGAAGGACAATCCGGCAATTCAGAGGAATGTAAGTAAGGGACTGCTGGTGTGTACTGTGACATGCGGGACCATGGGCACCTGAGGAGGAGACACAGGCTTCTCTGGGAAGGCGAGAGGGAGAAAATCTAGTACCAGATGATTCTAGGCAAAGTTGGGGCTAGAAACAGAACTTTTCGGTTTTAGTTCAGGGTCCACAGTTAACCCACTGAGTTTCTAAGTAAAAAGGAAGACGAGGGAAATGAATACTGCATGACTTCACGTGCCGCACACATGGACAGCTATGCGCTAAGATGTTCCATTTGTGAAACTGCTTTACCTTCCCTTTCCTTCTTTTTTTTTTGGGGGGGGGGTTGGGAGGTATGGTGGTGGTGGTGCAGATTTTCAATACAATTTCTAAGTAGCCCAGGCTGTCCTCAAACTTGTAACTCAACCTCTCAATTCTAGGATTCCACACCTGACTGTGGGTGTGAATTTATATCGTTTTCTAAAAGGTGCTGACACAGTCCACCCAAAAATATAGAAAACTTACCTGTTCAGCGAAAAATGAGAATATAGTAAATATGATCAACGTTCCTAGTACGCAATGGGTCCAAAACTTCAACTTGTCTCGATATGCCCTCCTGTTCAGAGACAAAAGATTCATTCACTGAATTTTATAAAGACATACCGTAAGGCAAAAAGGTACTACCCACAGTCAACCCTAAAAAAATTAATAAAATAAACATTTCTAACACAAGCTCAGATCTGTTACTTTACAATATATACTGTACTCCAGTTGTAAATATTTCCTTGGCTCCCAAAAATCAGTACTTGCAGACCTTAAAATAACATTTCTAAAATTTATTCATTCACGTTTGTTTATTTCAGAAAAAAATTCCTGGATTCAGAGGGATAAACAAGATTAAATTTCTGCTTGAAAGTGACTTGGAGAGTCACTGACATGCCATCAATCAGGTGGCTAGAAACCAGTAGTATCAAAATTAAAGTTTTGTAGAAAACCCCAGACAAATGGGGCCGGCTGCAATGGGGTACCATTTCCCCTTAGCCTTGAGGGAGAAGGAACACGCCTGGCTAAAAGGGAGAAAATAACAGCAGCAGAGGGCACAGGCACCCAGGGACCTGCAGAAGTGATGAGGGGGCCCAAGGGGGCTCTGGGACACTCGGAGCCACAGAAAGGCAGCCGCCAGGGACTGAGGCGACTCTGTACACGAGGTTAGCCGGTAAGCCTCTCAGGAAAGTGAGTGAGATGTGGGATACAGGTGTGTCAAACAATCAGGGTAAAAATGGAGGCTGTGTGAAGGACAGATGGACAAGTAAGGCACGCAGTCCATTTTTAGCTGAGGCGTGGGAAAGAACAGCAGATGTCTTAGGGCGATGAGAAGAAGAAGGTGGTGAGGGTAGAATGAAGGGGTCATGGGAAAGACAAGAGCAGAAAAGTACTGTGCGTACTTTGTAAATAACAAACTGTTACGAACATTCAATAAAAATGCTTGAGAGATAAGCTAATGCCTTCTACACTCAGGCTCTTGCCTAGTCCCAGATTCTTACAAATCTTTGGGAATAGGCGTCTCTCTAGCTTGAGTTCTATTCTTCCACACATGCTTCTTTCTCTGCTGTGGCCACACACGGCCAGCTCAGTGGACTCTCCCGTTCCCGTGTGTGGGATCACCGTCACAGCTGCGTGTACCATTGCACTATTCACGGTGGCTAAGACACAGAAGCAGCTTAGATGTCTGTCAACAGGTGAAGGGATAAAGAAAATGCGATCCACATACACGATGGGATTTACTGAGCCATAAATAAAAAGTAAATCAAGGCATTAGCAGGAAGACAGATGCTACTGGAAATTCCCAAGAGAAAAAAAAAAGACGGACTCAAAAAAGACAAATACTGCATATTTTCTCTCCCATGTGGATCATAGATTTTAATCTGTATGTATTCCTGTGTGTGCCTAGCTTATGAAGCTAGAAAGCTTCGGAGGGTGGGGTGGGGGGGATAAGAGCTAAAGGAACACATACATCATGAGGGAATAATATGGAGAAAGGTACCAACAAGAAGACAGGGAGATCGGGATGGAGAGAGAACAAATAACAGTGTACAATGTTAAAATGCATAGCAGGACACATTATTACCTATATGCTAACAAAACGCATCTTAAATAAATTTAAAAAAACTAACATAAAAAAATTAGCTGAAACTGCATCCTTCCCTTAAGAGGCTGAAGCAGGCAGGCAGCTGCCTCATTTTTCTTAGTGTGTTGTTTCTTCAGAGCAAACACCAGCATTTATGCTGTAGGACACATGGGGTAACAAGACACCGACTCGGGTGCTCTGGTCTGGGCTTCTCCTCTTCTTTGTTTAAGGGCTTTCTGACAACATATTGGCAGACATCATCTTCTTCAGAGAATCTGCAAAGCCTTTGGATCCTGTGAGCTCGTTTAGACCCCAACCTAGAGGCACAGTAGTGTCCTCCAGTCTAGCCTTAGTCTGGAACAACCCCCCCCCCCATTCCTTTGTTTCTTCTTGCAATAACGGAGCTGAGAACACTCAGCCTGGCATCCACAGTGCATCCGGAACAGACCGGCGCTTCCTCCCGACAGTTCTCCTTGGTCTACAGCGAGCACACTCTGCCGTGGGTCAGGACACCTTGTATGTCACTGTCATCACCGCCTCCGATTTGGACCACATAACTCATCCACCGCTCACCCAGGGCATCAGCAGGTACTTCTGTGGCCTTGCACAGCTTATAGAAGGAACAAAGCTTGTGTTCGTCATCCAGGTCAGCGAGTTTCTGACAGCTGGTGTCTGGGAAGGACGTATTCAGCGTCATCTTGACATGGCCAACTACCTAGGAGTTGCCACAAAACAAACAAACAAACAAAAAAACCCAGCTCAAACTACTTTAAGCCTACCACTTACTCAGCTGCTTAGCTGCTCCACTGAGATAAAGCCACTGGACTGGGGGAATTAGCACTTGGAAGCATGTCAAGAACTGTCTTCACAGCTCCCGGAAACCGCGCACAGTGAGAGGTTGCATATGTAAGATGAATCCACAATCTCTACAGCTTCTCCTTATACAAATGAAAATGAATAGACAGCACCTTCTTAAGCGTCTTTCAGCCTTCTTGATTTCCTTTATTGAGAATTCTCTTTGGTTCTGTACCCCATCTTTTGATAGGGTTATTTGGTGTTTGTGACTAGTTTCTTGAGTTCTTTGTGTATTTTGGAGATCAGCCCTCTGTCAGATGTGGGGTTAGTGAAGATCTTTTCCCAGTCTGTGGTCTTATCAACTGTGTCCTTTGCCTTACAGAAGCTTCTCAGTTTGAGGAGGTCCCATTTATTAGTTGTCCATCTCAGTGTCTGTGCTACTGGAGTTATGTTCAGGAAGTAGTTTCCTGTACCAATTTGTTCAAGGGTACCTCCCACTTTCTCTTCTAAGGTTCAGTGTGGCTGGATTTATGTTGAGATCAGGGAAATGCAAATCAAAACAACTCTAAGATACCATCTTACTCCTGTCAGAATGGCTAAAATTAGAAAAACCAATGACAACTTATGCTGGAGAGGATGTGGAGAAAGGGGAACACTCCTCCACTGCTGGTGGGAGTGCAAACTCATACAGCCATTTTGGAGATCAGTATGGCGGTTTCTCAGGAAAATGGGAATCAGTCTACCACAGGACCCGGCGATTCCCCTTTTAGGCATATACCCAAATGATCCATATCCATGCAACAAATACATGTGCTCAACTATGTTTGCAGCAGCATTATTTGTAATAGCAAGAGTCTGGAAGCAACCTAGATGCCCCTCAAATAAAGAATGGAATACTACTCTGGGGGGGGGGGGGCAATGGAATCTTGAAATTCGCAGGCAAATGGATGGAACTTGAAGAAACCATCCTGAGCAAGATAACCCAGTCACAAAAAGAGGAACATGGTATGTACTCACTCATATATGGATTTCAGGCATAAAGCAAAGGATCACCAGCCTATAATTCACACCACTGGAGAAACTAGGATACAAGGAGGAACCTAAGAGATTCATACAAGGTCCCTCACAGAAGGGGAAAGGAACAGATCTCCTGAGCATATTGGGAGTGGGGGGAGGGCAGAGAGGGAGATTGGAGAAAGAGAAGGGGAAGATAGGCGAGCGAGCATATGGGAATAGGAAGATTGAGTTGGGAGGAATAGACAAAAGAAAAAGAGAGATACCATAAAAGAGGGAGCCATTATAGGTTTGAAGAGAAAACTGACTCTAGAGAAATGTCCAGAGACCTACAAGACTGACCCCAACTAATAATCTGAGCAACAGTGGGAAGGCTACCTTAAATGCCCTTCCCTGGTAATGAGATTGATGACTAACTTTTCCACCATCATAGAGCCCTCATCTAGTAGCTGATGGAAGCAGAAGCTGACACCCACAGCTAAACACTGAGCCGAACTGGAATCCATATGTAGAGGTGGAGGAGTGATAAGAAAATGGGGACAAGACCAGGCTGGGGAAACCCACAGAGACAAGGGGGAGCTAACGGGCCCCCAGACTGATAGCTGGGAATCCAGCATTGGACTGACTCAGACCCCCTGAACATGGGTCTCAGTTAGAAGGCCTGGGCAGTCTAAGGGACCTCTGACAGTGGAACCAGGATGTATCCCTGGTGCAGGAAAGGACTTTGGGAGCCCATTCCCCATGGAGGGATACTCCCTTAACCTAGAGACAGGAGGGAGGGCCTAGTCCATACTCCAAATGACTTGACAGATTTTGTTGATCCCTCCTGGAAGGCATCACCCTCCCTGTGGTGTTGGGGGGGGGGAATGGGAGGGAGGGAGAGGGAACTGGGATCAATATATAAAAAGAGAAAAGAGAGAGAGAGTGAGAGAGAGATAGACAAGCGGAGAACAGAGTTTCATTTATACAACTGCACCTACCAAACTCTTTCCAGTTGTCGAGACCTGCCAATTCCCCAACCGTCTCTTTGACTCTGACCACTGCTCTTCCATACCCAAGGCCAATGGACAGCATCAAGGCCTAAGCATCTTAAGCCATCAATCTAATAGTTCCACCACATATTTGCAAAGTGCCTTAATTTATGACTTTGTTTCTTTGTTCTATTACCACATTGGAACATGGAACTGGAGGTCATTTAATTCTGTGTTCTATTACCACACTGGGACATGGAATTGGAGGTAACTTAATTCTGTGCCCCCAGAGCATAATTATTGTTATTTGGCTCTGGAATAAACTTCTCTACTTTGCCATGAGAGTTGTAATTTTGAGACAGCTATGACTCTACCTAATGTTTCTACCAGTGTATCTCCAAAGTTTTTTTGCTTATGATTTTCTTTTGTTTTATGACTACAGAAACTTCATGAAATCGCCACAGAGAAACACATCATTTGAGGAACCTGAGTTTATTTCCTGGGCTATGATCACTCACATTTGGCTCAAGAATAAACTTTTATTCCCTTTGGGGTGAGGGCCATGTTTCATAAGGAGAGAATCAAGTCCAAATGTTATCTTTCCCCCAAAGAATCAGTGACTCCCTTCCCAGTACACCAGTATCATCACAAACCTCACTGCCACCGCTAATATATCCTATCTGGCGCCCATCGCCTGGGCAGAGTCAGAGCACCCAAAGCCGGCATTATATATCCTTCATCTTTGGGCTCCAGAACCTGCCATAGCAAGGCAGGCAAAGGGTTAAAAACCTTCATAAATTCAAAGATGAAGTTTCCTGACCTCATGGCATCAAGTAAAACAAGCAGGAAGCACACAAAGCAGCTACAGAATATACTAGAATGTCTAAACGTAAGAGTCAGGCTTGATCTATCACTTTCCAGCTACTTCAGCGAGAGCAAATTACTCCGAGCACTCATGAGACAGTGAGCCACAGCTCAGTCACAGGCTGCAGAGCAGCTTGGGCTGCAAAGGGAACTCCAGGCCAGCATGAGGTATATAATGAGAGACCCTGTCTTAAAAATCAAGGGCGTGGGTGTATCTTGGTTGTAAAGCACATACAAGCCCCCGGATTTGATCCTTATCACTGAAGAAAACAATTCCCCTAAGGTGATGTCAGACACACAAGGTCACATGGCACATGTCCTTAAGTGTCCAGAATAGGCAAATTCACAGCAAGAAAGCAAATGAACGGTCACCAGGGGCTGTGGAGTGAAGTGATGGCTCTGGGACACTTCTGCAGTGAAGAAAGGGCCTTCAAACTCGAGCAATGCTGTATAGCACCATGAACATGAATGCCTCTGCACAGTATGCTTGAAAATGGTGAGGTGAGTTCCAGGACCTCCATTTCAATGTCTGTCTTCTCTTGTCTTCATCCTTCCCAACTATAACAGACAACTTCTAGACAACGCTTTAGCACATGTCAATCTTTCTCAGACACCAGCTACAGTTTCCATTGGTTCTGAAAGCTTGCTTGACAGTGTGGTCCGCCCATGCTCATTTCCTGTACCTCTCATTGTGTACGACACAACAAGATCTTCCAAACCAGCGCTGCTGTTCACTTAGACATCAATCAATGAACACTTGAATAAATGAAGTTTCATTCAGTAAAACTGTAAAAACCAGTCAGACTTTTTCAAATCGCTTGAAATGCTAGTAAACATCTTTTAAATGTTTAATAAAACCGTAACTGTATCTTCCCAAATAAATTATGCAGCAGGTAAAACATTAAGGAAATGTCAGCAGCCTAAAATCCAGATACAAATGTATATACAGATACACGAGCGCACACACACACACATATGCAAAACCAGAATTTACCATTCCTGAAGCTCGTGCATATGAAGAAAACGGTTCCGATATTCTCGCGGCAGCTCAAACTGGGAAGGGTTGGGAAACATGGATTCATAGAAGTCCCGGAGCACGGCCTTCACTGTCTGAGCATCTTTATGATTGTGGTCAATGTTGTCATTCAGACAAACAAACTTCCTGAAACAGAGAGCTAACATCACTGGTCATAAAGTAGGAGATCTGGCTTCCAAAGAAATTTCCAATGTGCCAGCACCCTAAGTTGGTACATTTGCTGACAGAGTTCCCTATCAGGAAATATTAGGAGGAAGAGTGTTTTCTAAAGTTTCCTCACAAATCCCTTACCTGTAAAAACAAGAGAACTAGAGCAGATAATTCTGAATGAGCCATGTAACTATGGAAACAAATAAATAACTTCCATTTAACGCAGCCAGGTGTATGCATTCAGTAAATGTATTTGACTGGCTGCAATATTTTGTTAGCAGCTGGAGGGGGGGGGAGGCGTGAATTAGAAAGCACCTAAGACAGGTTCTTTACTTGTCAGACCACGCTCACGTGGATGTCTGACATACAGCTGGTTCTATGGTGGAGACCCTTTGAATTTTGAATTAATGTATCCCCAACTAAGCTGAGAGGCTGGAGCTCAGCAAAACCAGGTTAGGATGGTGTACCCTCTTCTTGCTTCAAGTTTTCTTTAGAGCAAAAATAACTAAATCAAGGTGCCATTAAGAGTAAGATAGGATATGACAAATATATATATATATATCCTTATAAGCCTGATAATAAACTGAAAAGTGAAGGTCTTATTAGAAAAGATTGTATCAAACAATTCTCCAATATGTATTCAGTACAATAACTCATAGAAAAATTCAGGATCATCCATTTCCTATGAGAAATGATTCATTCGGATAATTTAATAGAAGTTACAGCTCGTTGGGCAATGGTGGTACACGCCTTTAATCCTAGCACTTAGGAGGCAGAGGCAGTTGGATTTCTGTGAGTTTGAGACCACCCTGGTCTACAAGAGCTAGTTCCAGGACAGGCTACAAAGCCACAGAGAAACCCTGTCTCGGAAAAAAACAAAACAAAACAAAAACCAACAGCAACAACAAAAAGAAGTTACACAGCTCATTTTTCTGAAAAGTCAGAGGCATTCATGACATGCTATTTCAATTTCTTATTTTATTTCTTGACTTCAGTTATAACTACAAAATATGCTAGATAGCATTATCATTTTTATTGTCTAAAATACCAATCCCTGAGAGGCCTCCTCTGGGCATCTGTGAACCTTAACACATCACTACCAAGGAGTTCTGATATTCGTTCCATTTAATGCAGACAGTCCGCCAAGGGCAAGACAGAAAGAGAAAGTGAGTCCCTGGCCTTGGGTGCTGAACATAGGGTCACCAAGAGTTCACAGGGCTCAGGACACACTGACGGGAATCGGCTCTGCACGGGAGCTTACACTTAACTCATGACCCCTGCCTCTTCGCTCAAACCCAGCTGAAATACAATGTTCTTTTACCACGGAGCTTCACTGTCCACTCCAAACTGAAACAGCCATTCCCTTCCCTCTAGTCCTGCTTGTTTCCTTCTTAGTCAAATTTACTTTTAGAATTAAAAACAAAACAAAACAAAAAACCCCCACAGTTTTATGATCAACCAGAAAAAAGAAAATAAAATTGTACCTGGGGTTTTTTCTGATGTCATCCAACTGGCCAACCACATGAGAAACATTGGTACGAATCATTTTGAAAGCGATTTCCTCTTCTCCCATGATTTCAAACCTAATTGCCAAACAATATTTAGCGTTTTTGGAAATGCAAAACAAAATTTCAATAGGAAAAGCATTTTTAAAAACTTTAGTGAAGCCGGGGGGTGGGTGGGGTGGTGACTAAGACATTGTAAAGGCGCAAACGTGCCGGACCTTCGGAACTGCCCATAAGCTGCACAAAGACACATTTATACGCACCTGTATTTGTTCTTGTCTTTATATGCCTTATGGATTTTGTCGGTTACTGGTTTACAGTTGGTGACAAGACTTTTAGTGACTGGTGGCTACAAGAGAACACAGTCAGACAGTCCGCCAAGCAAGACAAGAAGAGCAAGAGAGGCCCTAGCCTTGGGTGCCGAACATAGGGTCACTCACTGGAGGGGACGGCCAGGAGCCCAGCACAGGCCACACCCTAAGAAGACAAGTGACCGGGCTGGCAATCTGCAGCGCCTACTTGCCCTCTTGAGGAGAAAGGGTGTGTTCAAGTCACCTTCACAAACAGATGAATGACAAACTAATTCCCTATCCTAATTAAGTAGTCAATGAATGACTTTATTAGGTAGCCTCTTCCTCTGAAATCCTGGCTGACCTGAACTTACTAAGGAGAGCCAGGCTGACTTTAAACTTGTAACTTCTGCCTCCCGTGTGGTGGGTTACAGGCCATGCGCCACAAGGCCTGGCTTAAATAGAATTCGAAAACAAATCCACATTTACAGGTGACTAACTTTGACTCTATTAGCTTTGACAGAACCAGCATAACTAAATGTAGGGAGACTTCCAGAAAGGAATCATCAATTTTAAAACTCTGCTGAGAATGCTCTTTAGCCTGCATAATTTAACTTCTATGTTTAAAGATGATTTTATCCTCTCCAGCGGCAAAAAATGACTACTGATTACACACATACCCTTTCACTGATTATGAACATCCATGAACCAGCTGTATTACCAGAGTTACTGACAGCTGTAAACCTCCCATGCAGGTACTAGGAACTGAATCCACGAGAACAAAAAGTGACCCTAACCACTGAACCACCCTCCCCATCCAGAAAAACAAGTTTTAACAGAATTTTATTCTGATTATGAAAGCAAACGGTATTTATTGTAAAAATATGGAAATGCAAGCAAGACAATAATACTAAAAAACTTTCAGTGATTTAATATGTCTTTTGAGGGATGTGTGTTCTTATATTCAAGTAGGGGGTGGATTATATTAGGGAACTTTCAATAATTCAAGCCAGTGTATGCTTCCCATTTCCCTCCTCATCCAGTTGGCTTTCTAAGCATTTTCCCATACATCGTATGTACAACTCATAAAAACAAGTTAAACAGTGTATGGTGTATTCCCTTTCATCCATTCTGAGGTGCACATATTTGCACATCTCTTACAGTTAACAATTAGGTAAGAAGTGACATTGCCATGGGTGTGTGGAGCTCCCCCGCCATCCCCCAGCGCCCAGGAGGGGCCAACAGCACCCTGTCTGCCATTCTCGGGTTACTTGCTGTTACCCTTGGTCACTGGAATGTCAGTTCATGGAATCTAGTCAGTCTGAAAGTAAACCTGCATATTACCGAGTGGGGAGGGATTCTCAAGCAAGACATTAATGATTATGTATTACTTGCACCGCCATGACACAGAAATGGCGGAGATGCATCCGATAAGGGTTACCATGACACTTACCAGATTGGGATCGTAGTATGCTTCCTGAGTTGGTGGGATGTTGTTCAGTTGAGTGATATTAGCAGGAAGCATTTTTGAGCAGTTTATTAACATGTGTTCCAAACCTGTCAAATCCTATCCAAAGCAAAATAGAAATCTGTTATATATACTATAGATTAAAAAAAAAAAACTGGTTTAAAAATAAAAAAATATGTGGATAGAAGCAATATTATATGGGCTGGGTAGGTTGCATTTATGTATTTAGAAATACACATATATATGTATGTAACAATAATTAATGGTAATTAATGGGAAGGGAGGTGCATGGAAGGACCTGGAGGGTAGAAAGGGGAGGGGAAATGACATGATTAGATTATAATCTCAAAAACTAAAAGGGAAAAACATAATAAAAAAAGATGTGAAAGTCTCTAAGTGGCTATTCTAAATGGCTCAAAAGCAATAGCATTGTTAAGTATAAAATAGAAACATTTCAAAAGAGCAAAATAAGACAATACAACAAAGACACCCATTTTTACAAGGTAGTCCAGGCTCACAGGGATAGATATGGTACAACTCTACTCACTTTACCATCTCCATATGAATTTTGCATTTCTAAGAATCACAGGAGGACTTGGCTGAGATCTCCAGTCAGCCGCACCCCATGCCCTGACTGAACTTGTCACAAGGATCATATGCAGGTATCTACCACCTGGCTCTCCCCTCAGATAATAGAGGATTACCCCAGTGCAAGGCCACGAAACACAATTTCGAATATTTCAGTTCTGGCACTAATAATTTATTAAATACTCAGAATTATCTTTACTTGAAACGCGGGAGAAAAAGAGGTGCTGTCAGAATTCTGCTTTCCACTCAGTATGTTAACAAGATGAAGGCTGAAATGATACATTACCTGCAAGCTTAAAGGCAGATCATGAATTCTGGTAGCCAGTGTTCGGATTTCTCTATCAGACAAGATACCAGATTGGTCTGTATCTACATCATCAAAGACTTGAGAAATATTCAGGGGTTGAACTGCACTCATGAGATAATAGAAATACGAGAAGGCAAACTGCATGTCCTCAGAGTGGCGCACCTTGTGAAATGATGTCTTGTCAAATTCTTCAGGGAACCTGTCCAAATATAACATGCAAAGGGCTTTGGATATTCCGGGCACATACGGGATTGGATGTCTATGAAAACACAAGTCTGTCTTCATGTCTTATTTGTATGGCATCTTTGACTCATCAGACATGAAGGCCATAGCTCGTCGGGGTAAACGTGAGAATGTCAAGCACACAGGCACAACTAAGACTTACATGTCTTGTAGCTCTTGCATAACAATTCTGTCAATCAGGTGAGGCATGTGTGCGGGGACTTTCCTGGATGTGAACCCAAACTTGCTGTTTAGGATTTTATTGACGTATCGGAGTGAGTCTGCAAACGTATCTTTGAGTTGCCGCCCTGTGTGTGTGCCATCGGTAAAGTACGCCAATTGTGTCTTCAATGACTCTTCCTCCTGAAATGAGAATTCCACGTGACAAACATTGTGTTTAGTCCATAGCAGAATCTATTAGCAAGAGATAAGGGCACGGCCTTGCGGTGTGATACAGAATGTGGTAACTGGCCACTAACAGTCCTCAAGGGGAATGAACTCCATGCTGTTGGGCCACTTTAAGGATCTTAAGGAATACGCTGGCTTGAGAATAACAGTGCCATAGCTTTTAAGGCCTATTGGGTACGCCTTAAAAGCTAGTCACAGAACACATGATTTCAAAGCCAATCCACTACAACATTTAGGGAAGTTATTTACATACAAATTGTATAGCACTGGTTACAAAGGAGCATGTGTTTGAGCTTCGAATATGACTAAAAGAAACTGAGCTCCACTATATGACAGAAAGGAAACCAGCTAGGCAGAACCATACAGGCAGAGAAAACTGGCCAAGAATGTGAAGGTACGCCAATAGAAGGTTTTTGCTTCACAAACTGAAGAAAATGTAGAGAGAAGACAGTGACTAGTGCTGGTTAGTGATGGAGCAGCGAGCGTCCCTGTGTACCGTGGGAGTATGACGCTGTGCCACACTTTAGGACATGAAGTTTATGAGGATGAAACCTGGCAATTCTACCGACGGACATAAAGAAAGGTGAGCGTGAAATGCTCGCTGAAACGCTGTAGCTGTGAAATGCTGGAAAGGTCCAGCTGCTGGGCGAGCAAAGGCATTGCCACAGGCTGCTTCTCATGGGCACTGCGTCGGGGTAACCACAGGGAATGTGTGGACGGCGTGCAGCCACTGCACCGTTGCAGAAACCGCGTGAGTGGCATGTCTATGCACCTCGAGAAAAGACTGGAAGGGCGGCCATGTACCAAATCTCAAGGAAGAAGATTCAGGAAGACCTTCCCTTTTTATGGCAGATCTTTGTACTGCTTGGAAAGTGCACTAGTCTGCAGACACAAAAAGAAACATGGGCAAGACCTGTCACCTTCCACTCGGTTAGCAAGTGCCCAGTGTGCAAGGCAAAAAGATGTCCCCCTAGAGGGCTGAGAGGAACAAGAAACGGGCCCACTTCCTGTTCTTCTTCAGAGTCCATCGGGGGTCTGTCACCTCCAGCTCTCTAGGGTTAGTTCACAGCGCGCGGTTCCCGAGGGCCGAGTTCCCTAGGGACTGCTTGCCTGTGACTCAACAGAGACTATCAGCTTTATTTCGATTTGTCCTCCTTAGTGGCCTCTAGTCTTCCTCACAAGTGACCGTGTCTCTATTGTCCGGTGTTCACCACTGAGGCAGCACCTTCAGGACAAACACACCATGGCACAGTGCACGCCACGTGTGGCGTAAGGGACAAAAGCCTCGGTTCTCAGGTTCGGCTTACAGAGCTGGTTGTGCCGATTGTAGAAACGCCAATGGACGTATCTGAATCTCAGGGTTCTCAGCAGTGAAGCTGGGATAGCACCAGAGCTACAAGCTAAGGAGACAGGGTGTCACTGCTGTTCCTCAATGTCCCCAGCCTCCACCCCGGCTAGAACGCTCACTCAAGTAAGGACCGTTACCTAGACTGCAAAAGGATGTGGCATGTTTACAGTTTGGGTTACTGAGGAAATGAAATGAAACCACTCAAGAAAAGCACTTACTTTGGTTGTAGTCACAGGAAAGTGCTTGGCAAATGGTAGCTATTATTATATTACCACTTACAAAGTTAGTTATGTTCCTGGGCATGGGTGGACAAGAATAAGGCTGGGTCTAACTTACATCAAGAAGGTCCTGGAAATACTTTGTTTTCTCCCAAGGCAAAAAGCCTGGGTAACTGTCTGTGTAGTGCTGCAGCCTCCTTCCAGGTACTCCCTCATGGACAGCCATGTGGCTGTCAGCATCGACTTCCACTTTACCACCCTCCTCTCCTTTCCCTGTGAGCTTTTCTTTGGGTACAGCCACGCCGGGTCCCTGTTGGGTCTGAGTTTCCAACTTATTAAGTCTTGCATCGGTCTCCAAGACTGGAGGTGGCTTTAAGTCGTGGTCACGGTCATTCCAGTTCACTGTCCCCACTGGGGACGTCCATGTCTCCCATCTCTGGCCGGCAACAAAGCCAGCTGGGCTTCCGTGAGACAGCATTTCCCGTGGGACCTCCAAATTGTCATTTGTTTGGTCAGTCCTGGCTGGAGGTTTTCCTTTAGCATCTCGTGAGTTCCCCAGGAAAGACTTCAGCAGGGCTGACTTGGACAAATTGTATCCTTTCAGAGTGATGTCTCCAAGTTCCAGCTGCAGCTCCAACCTGCTCAGTCTCACCTGGGCCTCTTTTGGAAGGAGTGAAGTATTTACCAGGGGGACTTTTACCTCCTCTTGGAATCTCCCCGTTGGGTTTACATCATGTCTCCTGACCTTGGGGAAGCGTTTCCCTTTGGGAACATCTTCAAAAGAGAACTCAGCCTGGGGAAGAGGCGTGGCTGGGCTGAGCACATTTTCATAGGCCTTCTGGGTGGTAGAATTGAGTTTTGGCACCTCCCTTGTGTCCACCTCTACTGTTACCTGGATTTTGAACTCTTGGTCATTGGAGTTCTGGAGTGTGAGATTAAAGTGTATCACGGTTGCGTTCATCCCACTGTGCAATATGAGGTGTATGGTTTTCCACTTGTTTGCAATGGATGCGTGTCGGATTATTGGGTTGTCGCTGTAGGCGCCTTCGATTCCTCTCTTGGCTATTTTTGCAAAGCTGAAATAAGGCAGGTGTTCACCTTTGGGGATAGCGTAGTGGGTCTGGTTTGGGAGAAGAGTTACTTTATACAGTTCATGAAAATGATCTAGAGAAGAAAACACAAACAAGTTTTCTTTTTAATTAGACATTTTTACTGCCTTTCCTCAACTCCCTGGGTTCAAGTTCTTACTTTCTAAGGGTGAATTTACATTTATTTAAAAATGCTCACAAGCTGTAATACAAGGTTTGGGGATATGGCTCATCTCACCATTTGAGCTGAGCACAGCAGTTTACATGGAACATTAACCCTGACTCGCTATAGAGATGCGGCATGCTTTCTAATCGATAAATTTCAATGACTAATTTGAGGGTACTTTAAGTGATGACAACCACCCAGTGTTCTCTATCTGTGGAGTTAGTCCTTTGTTTCTAATGCTTTCATGGCAATGCACATACCTTGTCCACAGTCACCAGCATCGAAACCACAGGACAAGACGTTGCAGGCTTGGTCACAGAACTTATCGGCGAGCCAGGAATTCGCACACCCTTGGTTACAGTAAGAGACACTATTTATTCCTCCGCCAAACTGCCAGGGCTGTCCGACTCCGATATTCCCGGTACCCCCACCTCCTGCAGCAAAGCGACTCCCTCCGCTGTTACCTGTAGAGGGAGGAGGACGGGAGTCTTTACTGGACTTGGAACTGTGAAAGAAGCCAGCTCATCACGCCTTACAAATGTTTGCGAGACTGATGTGTGGATCGCCGCTACAGAGGCTCATCCCATTCCTTAACACGAAGAGCCCCTGTGTTTTAGGGGAAAGGAATCCACCTGGCAGAGAAAAGCTGGAGGAAAGAGCTTATTCCAAGGACCATGACTCAATTCCCAAAACCATGTCCAGACACAGGCGGCGGCGGCGGCGGCAGCGGCAGCGTTATCAAATGCTGACGTCAGCACAGCTGTGCTGCTCCTGCAGCTGCCTACATTTTACAACACCTGACAGCTAATGCAGCCATTACACTTTGTTTCCACTGACCCTCAACACATTTCCATACCACCAGGGTGATAACATCTGTGCACACTCTCTCTCTCAGAGCCCCCAAACTCAAGAGGGTTATAAGTAATGTTCTAGGCCGGGTGGTGGTGCATGCCTTTAGTCACTGTGCTTGGGAGGTGGAGGCAGGTGGATCTCTGTGAGTTCAAGTCCAGCTTAGTCTATAGAGCGATTTCTAGGACAGCCTCCAATATAGAGAAATCCTGTCTCAAAATAAATAAGGTTCTAGAATTTAGTGGCTTTACCTTTCAGTTCTGAAAGGTAATAAGTAAACACATTTTCAAAAGCGCCAATATTAAGTCCAAAGGTTGGGGGGGGGGGGTTGTGGTGTGCTAAGTAGATAAGAGTCTTTTATTCTGCAACCTTCTGCAGTTTCCCTGGAAAGTTACTGCCATGGATTCCTGTAGAACTAGTTGCAATGAGCCTTGGGTTGAGTATTCCAGACACTTTAAGTAATAACAAAAGATATTTTCAAGTGCAGAGCCTATAGCAGAGAAATGCATTCAATAATGGACACTGTGAATCAGCTGGCCATGTGGGTAACACTGATCTCTGGAATGTACGATTTAGGAAATCAGCAGCACATATTCTTAGGATTAAGGATGCAAATTGAATAAGTCACATTTAGCATTCTTACCGGAGCAATCACCACCATCCCAGTCACAAGCTGAATTATTACAGGCCTTGTCACAATAGCCATCTTTAATCCAGGAGCCGGGGCAGCCCTCGGCACAATTGGGCACAGGCCATGTCAAATAAACCTGTGATAAAATCAAACAGAAAATAAAACAATTTCTGATTCCTTCACTCTTGAATTAAAATATCTTTAGAAAAAAAAAAATGAGCTTCCAAAGTTTCCCAATGACTGGATGCCATTTGCTCGGCATTGCCTTTGGCTGGCCGATGCCCACTGCAGAGTTAAACCTGCTGAGCATTCTTTCCCAGAAGCTTCAGAGGACAAGGACTTGGCTCGTGGGTTAGTTTTACTAACATGCTCTTATAATCTACTTCTAAATAAAACAGCCATGTGTCAGACCTTCAGGCGAATACAAAGACGCAGCAAAATAGGAAGGGGCTCTACCACAGGTCACTCTTTGGCCGTGACACCTACTAGTCACCTGAGCCTTTCTACATAATCTCCTAAGACTGCGGGAAAGAGAAGGTGAGTGCTGGCAGCTGAGGCTGTGCTGAGGCAAAAAAATTCCTACGACATTCTGAGCTCCCAAAATGAGTTATGTGGTGCATGGTTACTCTATAAATTAGATCCACTAAAGATAAACACCCCCCTCCCTTTTAAAGTCCCCTTTGCTCGTTACACTTACTCAGAAGCTATTTTTTAAATCTAAACCGGAACCAGAGCCTGTCAATGGCTAGGGTCTGGCTCTATGGTAGAGTAAGCACTTTCGAGCTAGTGTATATGAGTTCCTGGGGCTGATGCCCAGCACAGCAAACAAACAAACAAATCCGGTTTAGTTCAGAGGTCTCCCCATCCCACCTGATCTAAACTGCCAGTGCCCCAGCCCTCCCCACAGCACAGCCTGGGCCAGACAGCGCGAGGTACATGGAACTTCACACACCCTCCACTTGCTTAAGCACTTTAAGCTAACTTTGGATGGTGGCCGCTTCGCTGTCACTCACTTAAGGAAAAGGGGGCTCCTGTCACCGGAGACTGCAGGAAAGCAACGTCCCATCCCACCAGAGTTTCCTTACTCTTAACCCAGGCTCTCCGGGGCTAAGGAGTCACAAACGCAGGCTTGTTAACACTTGCATACAGAAGGGTATACAGGGGCGCACGAGGAAATGCCCTCCTCATCTGTTAGTGATTTCCTAGGCAGGTGCCGACCTGTCTTAGCGCTTACCTTTTGACCTTTGGAGTGACTGTAAAAGTCGTCTGGCCAAACATCCTTACCAAACATAACGTCATCATTTAGGTAAATGAACTTCTGCGACAGCCCCTCGATGCGATGGATGTGACTCTCAATAGCAGGAGAGCTGAAAGTAGGCAAGTGGCTCAAATTCCGGAAAATGTCCTTTAACAGAAAGCACATGTGCAGAGGTGGCTGTGAGCTGCTTTGAGCTGGCTCGGCATTGAGCAAGAGGGAAGGGAGGAGACTGTGGCAATTCAAAGAAGGTAGCCACGGAGGTAGAGAAGGTGAGTGCAGTGAGTCGATGAGGTCACCGAACCACGCCGGAAGCACAGATAAGAAGCCACAGCCTTGGGCAGATTTGCAAAGTCACGCACCTGGTGGGTTACTATTGTCACTCGAGGGTTGTCAAGGTTCAGCCAGGAAGGGATCTGTCCGTTGGTGACGATGAAAATATTCCGAACCCATGGTGCATGTCTTTCGATGGATCGCAATGAGTACCTCAGCTCTTCGTTATCTTCGAAACGGCTGGCAGACACATCTTCATCCTGCTTGGACTGATGGGAGGTAGGAGGCACACAAAGACATCAAGTATCTGCACAGAGCCCTCTGCCTGCTCTTCTCTAAGGGGAAATATGTCTATGTCAACCTGACACAGGCTGGCGTCACCTGAGAGCAGGGGACCTCAACTGAGGCAATGCCTCCATAAGACCAGGCTTCAGGCAAGTCCTGTTGAGCATTTCCTTAATTAGTGATGGGTGGGGGAGGGCCCATCCCACTGTGGGCGGTGCCGTCCCCGGGCTGCGGTCCTGAATCCTATAAGAAAGCAGGGCCACGATGAGCAAGCCAGTAACAAGCACCCTTCCATGGCCTCTGCATCAGCTCCTGCCCTCCTGCAATGATGAACAGTGCTGTGGAAGGGTTAGCGGAATAAACCCTTTCCTCCCCAAGTTGCTATGGCCATGGTATTTCATCACAGCAAAAGACACCCTAACTAAGATAGAGGTTCTGGCTAATCTTTAAAATGCAAGTGTGTGTGTGTGTGTGTGTGTGTGTGTGTGTGTGAGTGAGTAAGAGAGAGAGAGAGAGAGAGAGTGTGAGTATCTTCTTTATTATACTTTGCCATAAAGGGTCTTAGATCCAACTGGTCTTGCAGGCCTAGAGCTCATTGTGTAGACCAGGCTGGTCTCCAGTTCACAAAAATTTGCCTGCTTCTGCCTTTGGAGCGCTGGGATTAAAGGCGGGTGCCATCTAGCCTGACCACAGCTTTATTTTCTTTGACAGTGGTGAGTGAGTGACTGTGAGCGCCTGGAGGCCAGAGAAGCTGGAGTTATGGGGGCTTATCAGCCATCCAGTGTAGGTGCGGAAACCAAACCTGGGTCCTGGGGGAGAGCAGCCCTCGCCAGCCTTGTTCTGTTCAGTAAGTTTCAATGGTAGGAAACGGAAGTTTGGGAAGTCCTTCTGTGGTCACTTCTCAGTGAGTCCTCTCCCTTCCCCTACTAACTCGGCATATAGATATTTAACATTCTAATTCTTCAGTCCGCTGCTCTCCCAGATGAGCTATTCTGGCAATACCAAATACTCGGAATTCTTGACCTGAGCTGTAGAAGTCTACACCCTATCCCTGAGCATTGGAGGTCTACGCCCCTTCCCTGAGCGATGGAGGTCTACGCCCCTTCCCTGAGCGATGGAGGTCTATGTCCCTTCCCTGAGCGATGGAGGTCTACGCCCCTTCCCTGAAGGATGGATGTCTACGCCCCTTCCCTGAGCGATGGAGGTTTATGCCCCTTCCCTGAAGGATGGAGGTCTACGCCCCTTCCCTGAGCGATGGAGGTCTACGCCCCTTACCTGGCTGATGGCACTCAGGTCCCACAACAGATACGCAGGGCTGAGAGTCAGCTCCTTCCCACTGATGGTCATGTTCTTCTTGGTTTGTTTGTTGAGCTCTTGGAAGCCTTTGGGGTTATTCAATTTTAGGAGAGCGACACTGGCCTCAGAGTACAACTGCAACTGACAGATGACAAAAACACAACACACATGGGCACACTGGACCTCTAGTGCGAGACAGAGCTTCAGGGACGAGGATGACATTAAACTCATGGCAAACTTCTGCCTCAGCTTTCCAAGTGCTGAGCTTACAGGTGTGAGCCACTATGCTCAGCTTTTTAACGGTCAGCCTTGAAATGAAAAGACAGTATCCCAGGCCAAAAGTTTTAATCAGATGAATGTGACCGGAACACCTGTTAACAGGAAGGAGTGGAGGGATGGTGTGGCCAGGGCACCTGGGGCATTGTTTGACAGCTACAGCCACTCCTCAACCCTTCAGGGGACTCTAGATGCTCTGAGACTTTAGACTCTTATGAAATCCCCCAACTCTGCAGAGCTAGCTTAAATGGATTTTATTCTCAATCTCAATCTCTCTGTCTCTCATCCCAGCACTCCAGAGGCAGAGGCAGGCAGATCTCTGTAAGTTCAAGGCCAGGCTGGTCTACAGAGTGAGTTCCAGGACAGCCAGGGTTGTGCATGGAGATTGTCTCAAGAAAAAAGAGAAGGCCAGTGGTCTCTGACCTTGTTCTGACCTTGTTCTAGACTAAGACCAACATGACCACCCTGGGAGGAGCCTGTGGGGTAGCGCTGCTGATTCGGTGACTTCGTGCCGTAACTGCACCTCAACAGCCCCTTGCCTTAGTCCTGGAGTGTCCTGGGCCTCGCCATCCAGCTGCCTCAAGGGGAATATACATTTTGTGGGCAAAGCTTTGTTTGGAGCAACCATAGGTGTGAGAGGAAACCATGTGAACATCAGCAAATTACACGCCGGCTTCTCCAACCTCTCGGTGGCCACACCACCTCCATCTGTGTCAGATTTAGACTCTGGATCAAGATTTCCTAGGAAAGCAGGCTTTTCAACCAGAAACTAAGGAGAAGGGTAGAGACCACCCCACTGAGGAGAGTAAATCCTCCTGCCACGCTGGCGTCTCTGACAAGGCTGCCATTCTTTCTTATTCTATAAGACAGAAACAAACACAGATGCTTACAGTGAGTGTCATTCCGGACTCTCTATTTGCTATTACACTGTCTCAACTCCTTTTCTAAACAGTTCCCTGAGTTTCTAGAGGCCCCAGGTCAGAAGAGAGTGGTGGGATTGCATGTCTGTCTGTCCCCCCTTTTCACCAATACATGCTATTAACTCTTGGCACACCGTCTTCTGATTGCGTTCCTGGCCTGGCATGCACCAAGAACTCCAGGACTCAGCTCTCACGGCTGTCTGTGTGTGCAGAAGAACGTGTGTGTGTGTGTGCGTGCGTGCGTGTGTGTGTGTGTGCGTGTGTGTGTGTGTATGTGTGTGTGTGCGTGTGTGTGCGTGTGTGTGCGTGTGTGTGTGTGTGCGTGCATGCGTGCGTGCGTGCGCGTGTGTGTGTATGTGTGTGTGTGTGCGTGCGTGTGTGTGTATGTGTGTGTGTGTGCGTGTGTGTGTGTATGTGTGTGTGTGTGCGTGTGTGCGTGCGTGCATGCGTGCGTGTGTGTGTGCGTGTGTGCGTGCGTGCGTGCGTGCGTGTGTGCGTGTGTGTGTGCGTGCGTGTGTGCGTGTGCGTGCGTGCGTGCGTGTGTGTGTGCGTGAGTGCGTGCGTGTGTGCGTGCCTGTGTGTGTGAGGTGCATCCCACCCCCACCCCATTCCTACAACTCTCTGCTCCTTTCTTCCCAGTCACTGATACCCACAATACCTCTAAGGGCTCCCTCGAGTGAGGAAAACCATTGTTCTAGAATAAATAAACAGTAAGTTAGCGTTACAATTTAATTTTAAACTTAATGAGGAAATGTCTACATACTAATCTCTTCTATCAAAATTGTTTTTTCCTTGGAAATTATTTAAGCCTCATAGACATTTTAAAAGTTTACAGATTTTTAAGACACTTTAGGATACGTTCCTAAGGAAGATGCAAAACCACAAACCACCAAGGCCCACCTGTCTTAGCATGCTTACACAGGCATGATGGCACTGAGTAACGAACCCAGGCCCTAAGGTGTGCTAGGGAAGTGCTCTGCCACTATTACACCCTTGGTCCTTTTACTCTTTGAGACAGGGTTTCACTGAGGCGCCCTGACAGGCCTTTAATTTACAATTCTCCTTCTGAGGCACATTACACGTCTGTGTTACATTTTAGCTCAGTAATTATAGCATTTTCACTACAATCTCCACCAGCGACTGGGCACATGCTGTGCACCAGACACTGCCTTGGGCAACTATCATGCCAGGGTGAAAGTGTAAATTCTGACCGCACTGTTTTAAGCCCGTGCCATTCACCCGGGCTTGGGCTGCTTGCTATGCTGGCCTGTGAGATGCAGGGATAGATGGCTGGCTCAGCTTCCAGGAAGTAGCCCAGGGATCATCAGAGAGAGAAAACCATTCAACCCAGCTGGGGATGAAAGCAGGGGCCAGGCTGTCACCAGATCTGGAGTAAACGTATGTCACTGCACAGCCCCTACGTAGTTCAAGCTACCACGTCCTGAAAGGCTATGAGTTTCCATTTTGAGGCAAACAAGACACAATCCCTTATTTTTTCCTTTTCTTTTTACTGTTAACCAGTAAGTATAACTGCTGTTGTGTTACTGACAAGGGAATTCACTAGGCTGAGGATGTCTTGGTAGAGTGCTGGATCCTCATTGTGAGGCTCTGGCTTCCAACCCAGCACCATCAATTTAGAAGAAAAGATGTCCCAGAGATTCTTAAGACAGCTTGGGGATTCTAATAAAAGAGCCAAAGATTCGCAACATTATTTAAAATGATGTCTTAATTGTCCTTTATTTGGAAGGTGCACCAAGAAAATTAACCTTAATTTTGACAGTTTTCAAATTTTTATTTTTTTATATGCTTTTTGTGGGAGGGAGGGCATATACGCCACAGTGCAGGTGTGGGTATCAGAGGACAACTGGCAGGTGTCTGTCCTCTCCTAACATCTGGGTCAACAGGGCTGAATTGAGTCAGATCTGGCAGCAAGCACCTTTGCCCACTGAACCATCTCGCCATCCCACACTAGCAGTTACTCAGGTCTGGCTTCTAACTACATCATCAAAAATCAGAAACAGTTTCTCTCACGATAACCACACAATAGTTGAAGGAGATAGAAGCAAGGAACGTGGAAGATCAGATTGTTCTGTCTCTGTAAGGGGCAGTGGTAAGGAGCATGAAGTATCCCCTGCTGTCCACTAGGTGGCAACCCAAGCCTGCAACTCTATTACATGTACTAGAAGCTTGCTGGAAAAGGATCCGAGATGTGCTTTGATCCCGGACCTTTTCACTTTGGTAGCAAATGTCATTTGTTGCAGGAAGCTGGTTTCTGGTAAGGCTGAGTAGCTGAGGCCTCTGCTGAAGGATGGAATTCTTACCTAGAATACCTGCTCTTTTTGCTACTAATTCTGCAGAGCTGGGCCTCCAGGTTATTATGGTACCCTAACCCGCATCCAACCCACTGAGCTATGTTTGCAGCTTCAAATTCTTCTGAAATGCTCCTAAATGTGTTTATACCAGAAAGTAGAATTCTTAGCACTGATAACAAAGAACATCCCCCCCCCCCAAATCAACTGATTCTCAAGAATCAGCTATGGCCAGAATGTAATTATTTACAACCACCACAATAATATGAAATTTGCTTTCATCTTTGATACATAGTAAATTTATATATATACCAAAGAATTATTTGAAAATGAATTCCCTTGGCTGAGGGTAGATGTCTCAAATGATAATGGCACCTGCTACCAAGCATGCATGATATCACAAGTTTGATTGCCAGGACCCACACGGTGAGCAAAACTGACTACTGGAAGTTGTCCTGTGACCTCCACACTTGCACACTGTGGCATTCACACACACACACACACACACACACACACACACACACACACACACACACCTGTAAGTTAAAAAAATCCTTAAAATTTATTGTCAGTAAATGCATACCTATTTCCTATACCTATACACCTAGAATTATATAAAAATTTCTCAAGCCACAGGGGCTGTGGTGGGAAGGTTAAGGGGGCTCTGATGCAGAGAACAGAAGCCTGAGTACTTCTAAACTTCCTACAAGTATTTGTACTGGGGTAAGACCATCAGTATAGAGGCAAGCAAACCTGCTATAGGAGAATGGCAAATCCCAAAGAATAACAGGGTTCTCCTGCAAGACACGCACACCCAACATTTTAAAAGACTCAGAAACTCAGAAGATGGAAGTTGATTTTAAATTTGGGTTGATTTGATTTTTATGGTATTAAAAAGACTCTGGGATAGGGCTAGAGAAATGGCTCATCTGTTAAAGGCTAGGCTCACAACTAAAAAGACTTCTGGGAGGTAAACACACTTCTGCTACAGCTAACCAGAAACAAACCAGCACCTTTTAGTAATTTGGTAAGTTAGGGCTGCTAGGTTTAAAACGTTCCAGAGCTAAAGTTAGTTACATAATTGTTGCTTCATCTGCTGACTATTTTAGAAAAAGCAAAAGGAAGGTCATGCATTAAAAGCCAAGTGAGTAAGATATTTTCATAAAAGCCATTAAAGGTGTGTTAGTAAATATATTACATAGCCAAGTATCCTTTACCTAAAATGCTTGTGACCAGATGGGTTTTGGTGTTAAGAGTTGTTTTTTGTTATTTTGTTTTTTGAGACAGAGTCTTACTGTGTAGCTTTGGCTCAGCCTGGAACTTGCTATGGAGACTAGGCTGGCCTTAATTTCACAACCATCTGCCTGCCTATGCCTCCTAAGTGCTGGAATTAAAGGAGGACACCACTGTGTTACTGTGTCTCTTTTCCTTCAGGCCTGACATGGCTGCATACATATTTAGTCTTGGCACCCAGGAAGCAGAGGCAGGTGAATATTAAGTTTGTGTCTTAGCCTGGTCTAGATAGTGAGTTGTAGGTTATTAGCTAGGGCTACATAGTGAGACCCCATCTCAAAAAAAAAAAAAAAAAAAAAAAAAGTTCCAAATATTTACATATACATGTGATGAATTATTTGTGGGATAAAACACAAGTCTAAACATGAAATTTGTGTTTCATACATACCTTATACACATAGCCTGAAATAGCATATTTTAAGTAATTCTGTAGATAAAACAGTTTCATGAGGACACACGGCTTCATTTTACACCTGTGGTATCATGTGATGTTCAGAAACTCTTGGGTTTGGAGCATGTTAGACTTTGCATTTTCAGATTAGAGATATCTAAGGGGCAGCATACTTTTCGGTGACCTTAAACAGCTCCTGAGGGGAAGAGTGTGCAGGTCACTAAGCCATCACCCCCTTGCCTGTGCCACCCTTCCTAGCTAAGCAGTCAGCTCACCTAGCCTTGGGTGATCTAGCATGACGGCCTACGCACTCCTCAGTGTGTCAAATGTGTCAGGGTCACGCAGACCCTTCCTATTTCATGCATGCACTGGCTTCTTCTGTAAGTTAAGGGAGGGAGGATTTACTTTGGCATTTGAAGGAAGGAAAGGAAGGAAAGGACGATGGCGGGAACCAGAGACAGCCTGTTCCCATCAAGCAGACCAGGAGGCGGGGCCTGCTGCTACTGACCCACTTCATCCAGCACTGGAAATTGTATCACCAGCAGGGACTCCGGTGTTCAAACACAGGAGCCGTTGGGTACACTTCTATCCAAATCCTAACAGGGCAACTCTGTAGCAGTCTCTTCAATTACTCAGACAATCCCCAAATACTTTGTAACTCCTCTGCTTCAAAACGCAATTTAAATACTGGACAGAGGGTATACACCCTCCTCACCCACACACCCGCTCAGCTGCAGCCATCACTGGGTTATTCTCACTGGAGGCATTCCCTTGTGAACTCTGGGACCATTTCCCGCCTGCTCCTCACATGGTACAGAACAGAACAGAACAGAACAGAACAGAACAGAACAGAACAGAACAGAACAGAACAGAACAGAACAGATCCCAAACCTAAACTCAACGGAAAAGCCCTCGCATGAATGAAAGCATCTAAAAGCACAGAAGTTTAGAGTGAACTGAAGAGAGGCAATGGGTAATTTACCCAGAAATTCTGTTACGTGTCACATCTAGAACTTTTTACTGATAAATTCCTAGGTACTTGATTAGGCTATAAGACGGCTCACCTCAAGGTTTCTCAAAACAGAAAATCTGAGAAAGGGTTGTCTGTTGTATAGTACAGGAGTGGACAGAAACACTTGTAGGAATTCAGATTCATTATCTTACAAATACGAAGCGTTCTAGCCCCCGCTCTTTTCTGCAGGACACACAAAGGTGAGGGTGTATGCTTGCATCCGCTCAGTGCAAAGGCACCCTTCCACACGGAGAATGGTGTGCTGCAAGCGGACCTTCACCAAGCTTTCTGCTCTGTCCCAAGGCCTGCATACAGTGAGTGCCATTAAGAGCGGTGCTCAACCCCCTATGTGAGGTATACAGGCGAAGAGAACAACGTCCTGAGATGTCTGGAGCCCGTGACACCTGCCGGAGCCCTGTCTGACTCCTGGATCATAGGCCTCAGCAAAGACCTCCCAGAGGAGCACAGGAGCAGGACACGGGCAGGCTGCTCCCGGCCCGAACGTCAGTGTCCTCCCTCTCATGGGCTGCCCACTCAAACTGGACCCCACCGCAACTCAGTGTGGTTGACACCATCACCTGCACCACACAGCACACATACTCCTCTTCAGTATCCCTTCTCCCAGACACCAGGATGCGGAGTATGTCTGGGATGCTTCTGGAACTCCCATAGCCAGAGGCCCTTAAACAGAAATGCCTTGCAGGACTAAACAGTTTTCTTGCCTCTTTCTATCTAACATCTACCACACCTGTCCCTATGCCTTAGAAATAGACCAGATTGTCTTCTTCCTGTCACGGTCTTCCCAGCCTCTGGGATAAGGTCTTGCCTTACCTACCTCTCCAGCTTTCGTCCATACCCAGACTGGCAATCAGGCTCTAGAACTCCCCACTATCCTATCTACTCCCGATACTCCGAAGCCTCCAGCCTTCTGTTCGGGCTGTTCTGTGCACCTGCCTTCCCCACCCAGGAACAGCAGCTCTGCGTAGGGCCCATCAAGCTGCAAAGCCCATCTTAACTCCGAGAAAAGCCCAGGCATGTTGGACACGTTATACTACTATTTGGAAAAGTTCATGTCCCAAGAAAATGCTTTGATTCCCTTGGCTCTTCCTAGCATACTCCCTGGCACACAGGAGGTATTTGATAAAAATAATCTAGACGATGGAGCCTGGGACAGGAAACTCCGTTCTCAGAAGATCCACATAGAAGCAGAGAGCAGGGCCTAAGGGAAGAGCTGAAGACTGGGGGCTGGAAAAGGCACCAAGGCAGCACAAAGATCTGAGTTCAGATCCCCAGAACCCACGTTCAAGCTGGGCATGCCTGTGACTCCAGCACTTGGTAGGGGAAGGGAGGCAGGCAGATTCCCTAGACTTCATTGGTCAGGCAGCCCGGCCAACCGGTGAGGCTAAAGACTCAATGAGAGAGACTCTTGCTCAAAAAATCAGGTGAAGAGTGAGAAGGCACCTGACGTCAACCCCTGGCGCACACACGCGAGCGCGTGCACACACACACACACACACACACACACACCCGCGCGCGCACGTGCACACACACACACACAGGAACCCGCATTATGCTCCTTAACACACAGATTTTAAGAACTGAACTCAAATGCCGCCACTTCTGCCCTTCCTGGTCCTCAGTTCCTCTGGCCACTCAAGTCCCCATCGTCCTTTACATCCACCCAAACTCACTGCACACCAGGCCACCCAAGAATCCTCGTCTTTGTCAGTAGACGCATATCACCCGTAGGCGTGCCAAATGTAGTCAGAATGACGGGCAGCTGCAGCAGAGCAGGATGGGAAATATCCATACAAAAGCAGAAGACGGAGAAGCAGAGTGAATTCCAAATTTCTTTGTAAATGTTGATTAATGTGGACGTCCAGAACAGAATCAAAAAAGCCACTCTTCCTACACGGGGATGAGCTGTTAGAGGAGGGCACAAACGTGCACGTGTCTGTAATTCTGGGACCAGCAACTAAAAAGTCAAGAAGCCAAATAAACTGTGGCTGAAACAAAAGATAATCTATGCTCAAATCAGTACTGAAAGTAGCTCAGGGGAAGGAGGAGATGTGGTATCTATTTTAGAGTGACTGCAGATTAACCACAAATTCAGCCCAAATATAGCCGAGTGCTGTTCCATGCCACACAAGTACTGCGTACTAACCGACCACGCATCTGGAACTTCTACCGTATTTCAAAGCGCAATGAAGAAACGCTCTAAGGGACACCGGGGCAGACATGCTGCAGAGGAGCAGAGACGGGAAGGTTACAAGTTTGAGGACGCACGGTCCAGCCTACATAGCAAGACCTGCCACAAACAAAAACCAGAGGGAGGAAAGAGGAGAAACAAAAAGACAAAGCAAGCTATGGGGGGGATGTGGAACACAGGGAAGCAGACGCCGCCCGCGTCATCGTCGCTTTCTTATAAACCTAGCACAAAGCATTTAAACCGTAAGGCCCAGTTAAAGAGTAAAGTGCCTTCAAGGGGACTTGTGGGTGACTAACCCAGGAACAGAGTAAGAACCCCCTTACTCCCTTCCAGGACCCCCACCTTCTCCAGCCCCCACAAACTGTTAACTGGCAAAATAAGAGCAAGTGGCAATCAAGCAAGCTAAACCTAGGGGCAGAATTCCACAAACCCAAGAAGCAGATCCCTACAGCTCCAGAGGCAAGGACTCCACCCCTCTCCTCTAAGAGAGAGGCGTCCGAGTTTACCGCTTGGGATGTGTGCCAATAGCGTGATACGAGGAAGGTAACTAGAAAACACATGGACGGGGTCCTGAGTCTACATATGTCCAGGGAAAGGCCAGATGGGGCAGAAGGGTAAGAAATATACACGCATCCTAAATACGTGCAAGATTTGCATTTGATGAATCAGTTCCATAGTATCAAACATTTGCAGTGTCTGAAGTGTAATCCCTTTATGAATGAAAGCTTTCACAAATACGCTCATTAGGGTTCTTATGACTTTTATGACCTCCCCCAACATACACACACACACCATGCAATGCAAAAAATAATGATAAACAATAAAGGTGGTAATTGCAGAGCAGGGTATGGAAGTGCAGGTCTGTCACACCAGCACTTGAGAGGCTGAGGCAGGAGGATTGCTGCAATTTCAAAACCAATCTGGCCATAGGTTAAGAGTAACGAGGGCCTTCTGTACAGATTTGCCTTTCTGACGGCAGACTGTGACAAGACAGAGCCCATCTTGGCCTTGTCTAACTTAGCTATACTGAACGGAATGCAGATTGGGTCAAGAGAGAAGGGACATGAGGGATGAGTTGTGCCATGCCGGTGGCCCTTTTTCTGTCCTTACCAGTTTTATTTTGGAAGAAAGAGTCTCTGGCAGTTTCGTCTTCAGCTGACTTGTCTCCTTGAATGTCGGTGGGAATCCACTGAGGAAGGCCAAGTCTTGCATGAGCACTAAGCCGGGGACTTCTTTGTCAGTCGTCTGAAATAAAAAGACTCAACTCGCCTTCAGAGTCTTGAAGTGGGAGAAAACTTACGGGGGGGGGGGGGCTGGCGCACTCCTGCTGTGCTTTGGGGGGGGGGTTCACATTAAATACCGCGGTATCGGGTCACTCACTGGCACCAGGAAGCTAGTGTGGGAGGAAAGGCTCTTAAGGAGCAAAGCATGGCGGTGCAGGACTGCAATCCCAGCATTCCCAAGGGGCAGGCAGGAAGATTGCAAGTTCAAGGCTAGATGGGACTACACAGCAAGACCTAAGGAAAACAGCTTTATTACCCATCCTTTTATTCTAGACTAATGGGAAAGTACATACCAAGTAGGCTCTCCAGACTGTCTGTTTGCTGCCTCCCTTAAACAGTCCAGCATGGGCATCTTCAACTGTAGGAAGCAATGTGAGAGACAAGCACACGTTGAACAAACACTCACCTAACTTAACTCTCTGGCAGAGCACTATGCAGACCATGGGAGCTAGTAAATCAGCATAATACATGGTTTCCAAAAAAGCAGTCAGAGATGATAAAATTAGCACGTTCAACAAAGAAAGCACACTCTAAAGCAGTGTATAATTGGACACTGAATTCTGCATTGCCAAGAGATTTATGCAGAGATGAAAGGCAAGGATAATGGGATGATAGATGTGATGTAACCGCAAACATGGGCGAGGGGGAGAAAAAAAAAATAAAAGCATTGTCTGATTACGTTAACACCTCTGGGAATGCCGTTACTAGCCAATAAGAGTAGCCAGACAAGGGGAGGGAGGGATAAATATTCCCTTAAGAGGCAACTTTCTCAGAGTCAGGGTGGTGGCCACAACCACAAGAGAAGTATGAAGCAAAGGGGGCAGGTGACCCAGTGAAGGTGCTCAGGATAAAGGGAAACCGGAAGCTCCCAGGCTGCAGGGTTTGTACAATATTATTGGAAGCTGTGTTACTTCTGTTTATGCTCTGGCACATTTGTTTAATGATGCAAAGGCATGCTTGACCAAATAAAATTCACCTGCAGCGGGAGGCTGGGTCAGCAACTGGCTGACAGGAAGTTGTAGGGAGGAGCCAGGTGGAGAAGGGTTTTTAAGGAGAGGCAGGAGGGCTTCTGGGGAGACCAGCAAGGAGGAGCTACTTGCTATTCGGCCTCTCTGAACTCAGGCTTCCACCTCAGTCTTGGATCTTTAGATAAGCTCCCTGTGTAGCTGTCAAAGAGTCAGTGCCTGAGGGAATTCCCTCAGGCTGGGGCTCTTGAAGCCTAACTGCTGCGGGGCAAGAGTTGTAGTTGCTGATTCAGACAGCCCTGGAGTACAAGGCAGAGACAATTCAAAAAAAAAAAAAAAAAGAGGACAACATCCGGCTCCGACTGGGATCTTCCAGAGTGAGGTCCTGCACATTACAGGCTGGGGAGAGGGGCAGCAACCCTGGGCAGAGGTGTCAAGCCCGTACCAATGGGACTGAGGGGGCAGCACCTGCTTAGGTGCACACGACCCTGGGAAGGCTGCAGGAAAGCGACGGTAGTTCACTCCTACAATCTCAATGCTCACCAAGTTGATGAAAGACTGAGTTCAAGCCCAGCCTGTGCAGTGAATGCTAGGCCAGCCAGGGCCATACATAGTACCCTAGCTCAAAATACACGACCACCAGTGATAACATAGGGCAGCAGCCGCATGGACAATAGGAGTGACACCCGGTATTATGGAAGGAGCTTGACAGCTTTCATGGCACCCAGGTGAAATTCAGTGTCTCCAGGTAGAGATGCCCAATGAACAGGGTGACTGAGACCCGAGCTGGGACGCACGCGTGGCCCCGGCACAGGGACGAAGCAACTCCATGCCAGGACTAATTCCACAAGCTACGGAGCCACCCATTGCCCTCCAGACAGCAGCTGGGGACGCCTCACACTCTGGAGGCCACAGGGTAAGGGCAGGGGGTCTAGCACAGACGGCTCTGTGGAGACTCTCTTCCCAGCCGTAGCCAGAGTCATCTTGTCAACTCCCCAGGGGAGGGCGGGAGTCTGGGGTATTACAAAAGCATGCTAACTGTACTCATGAAGGCTTAGCCTTCACACCCTGATCATCTCTTTGGGAGTTTGGATTTCACTGTGTGAAGTAGAAGGAATACAAGCCATTTCTGAATAGAGAGCATAAATGCTCTGGTATGCCCCGTCCAAACTGCAGAACACAATCTCATTGAGTTATATGGTAAAAAAAATAAAACAACAACAACAAACAGCCTGACTTTGAGCCTGGAGAAGGAAGCACTGTTTGTGTGCCAGACTGAAGGTCCTCTAGAGTATCCAGAACACCAACTATGATGCGTCTGCGTGGAGGAATTGTTTGCCGCCCTTTCCTGAGATAAGATGGCTTACAATGCAATGCAACAATGGCTCTTTGGCTTCCCTCAGGACATTTTTAGTTTATAAGGCCACTCTTAAAAACGGAATCACTTGTTGCATGCAGAATTCTGTTATTCTGAGTATCAGTGACAACATGGTTTAAATATACACTCAGGCAGCTGGGTATGGTAGCACACCTTTGATTTCATTGCTCAGGAGGCAGAGGCAGGTGGATCTCTGTGAGTTAAGAGGCCAGCCTGGTCTGCAGAGTGAGTTCCAGGACAGCTGGGGCTACATAATAGAGACCCTGTGCCCACAATGAAGCCAATAATAATAATAATAATAATAATAATAATATACACACAAGGGCTGGAGAGATGATTCAGCAGTCAAGAGCACTTGTTGCTCTACCTAAGGACTTGGGTTCAATTCCTAGGACCCATATGGCAGCTCACAACACTCTACAACTCCAATTCCTGGGGATCCAACATGCCCCTCTGGCCTCCAGGCACAAGGAATACAGACATGCATGCAGACAAAACACTCATACACACAAAATAAAACAAACAAACAAACAAAAGACAGAAAAAAATCTTACCATCCTTAGTGCTTTCAAAAACAACAACTGACACGTTTGTCGAAGGATTTTTGGGTTTTGCAACATTGAACATGTCACTGGCAGCATGAAGAGATGGGTAAAGAGATGGCAGGTCTTTCAGGGTGCTGTTGGCTGGCAAAGGCGGATCCAGAACAAGCATGGGCACTTTAATGCAATGTGTCAGTAGACACTCCAGCTGTTTCTCACTGCAGAGACAAACAACATTACCCAGTTAAAGCTGTGGCCACTGCTAAGGAGGCAGGGTTAAAAACCCTATAACCTATACAAAATCGTCATAGCTAAATAAGTTAGGATAACCTCAAGAATGCTAATGTTTTGTTATTAACCATGGAATAAAAATAACAGGACACATTTTAAAGACACCTATTAATTATAAGAGTACCAGTGAAGGGTGATTATCTCACACTTGAAGGATGAGGTAAGAGGATCAATTGTGAATTCTACGCCTATGAAAATGTGTTCAGTGGGGCAAAATATTAAGTTTGACACCAACATTTGCTAACTTAAAAACTCATAAGAAATTAAGCACTTCAGTAATACCTTTAAATACATACATACATATGTATGTATGTTTGTATCTATAAGCACCTTGTTAGCATATTTGGAAAGAGATTTTGGCCAACAGTATCATGTAAGTGGATACAATTTACCCACCCCGACTAGAGCAATGTGAACTACATAGGACATTACACTGATACTAAAGCAGCAAGTGTAGCAAGGTTCTAAAGTGAACATGTGAGAGACTTTTCTATCTGAATAAAAGAAATCCCTTTGAGAGTTACCTGAATAAAAAAAGTAGCACAGCTAGAAAGTTCACAAAGTGAACTAGTACAAGGATGTGTGAAACTGTTCAACCATCTTAGCTAATAAAGAAATGGAAAAAGAGAGCAACTGTTACCCTGTCTACTCAGTCAGCATCCCTCAAAAAATGGTGACTCAGAGCTAACCAAAGCACTGTAAGTCTGTCCCTCTCAAACATATCTGGCCTCATAGCTCACAATGTGGTACTATATACACACGATATACTTATAACATGTCTGCACAATGTACTGCGAGGTATGAAGCATGAGAATGATTCATTGATATAGGAATTAAAAAGCAGGACATCTTAGGCTATGAACTATGACAGTTGTGAGCTGAGTGCAGCCATACATTCGTCTGATCCCAGCACTTGAGGAAGAGGCGGGAGGATCAGGAGATCAAGGCCATCCTCAGCTATGCAGTGAGTGTGAAGGCTAGCCTGAGCTGTATGAGAGCGTCTTTCAAAAATAAAAACAAAAACAAACAATGGAACAGACTATTGAGAACCGAGGGTCAGGATCGTCTCCATAAACAACCCCTTTACATCTAAAAAAGCAGTTAAGAAGCTTCTGTTTGTCAGTGAGAGCTGATTTAAGTTAGCTCATTAGGGCCAAGCATGACTGAAACCACTATACCAAACAAGACAGATATATCTGGTTCTTGTCATTGGGCTGAATCCCCTTCCTGGGCCTTAAATATTTACCATCTCACAGCTTCCAAAGATAAGGAGAGATTATAAATGGACAAATACATGATGTGCATACACTTTATAGTCAAAACACAGGGTATAATTAGCTCGAAGAGGCCAAGAGAACAATGCATCAAGACAGATAAATGAGTACTCCAAGCTTGCCAGAAACAAGCAGGGCCTGGCTGGCTGGAACAGAAACACCTGAGCGCTCAGTCAGTCATGCTGCTGAGCACTGCAAACTCGCACTTAATTGGGGTGTCAAAAATAGCAGGGGTTGGGCCCAATATGAGCAGTAGCTTAAGTGCAAAACAAACAGTGTGTGCCCACAGTGAGGAGTCGGGTGACCCTGACTCTTCAGTTCAGCCTTCCCAGCTGGATTCCCCAGAGGACGACGCTAAACCACTTACCTCTTCTTTGTTGGCTCTGTTGTGTTCTTCCCAAGCATCTCCCTGGTCAGAAGCAAACACAGACTGTTACACACGCATCTGCTAGCGCTAACCCCAAATGGGAACAAGGGACAGCTTACACCGCTGCCTTTCCTGGTGACCTCACCTGAACTAAGTTGCCAGTAGCAGTGCTTATGGCATTGGAAATGTAAACAAACCGTGTTCCAATGAAACACTACCAGTGGCCCCTGAACCTCCCCCAACTTATTATAAGCAATAAAATTCACTTAAAATACCATCTTGTTATTTTCCTTCCCAAATGCGGCTGCCAGGTGCTTTATGCAGTCTGTACCCACGACAGACAGAAGCCGTTGAAGTGCCTGGTGCAAGCGACCGGCAACTGCAGTGCACCGGTGACACTTACAGGGAAATGGCTGGGGAGCAAGCGCCTAGCAAATCTTCCAAACGAGAGGGGGGAGAGCGAGGCAGCTCTGAGTGACCCCCCTGCCCACTACACCTACGTGAGCTCAGAGCCACGCGTGGACGTTCGTACAAACGGCTTTACCTCATAGCTTTCTGCTCCTCCTCCATTTGCTCTCGGACCTGTTGTAGCTCCTTTAGAAGATCCAGGTCTGTGCCGTTCACCCAGGTGTAAACCACATCGATTGGCATGGGCAGACAGAGCCTAGGGCAAACCACAAGTTCTCCGGCTTAATTATAGGTTTTCCAGGGGGGAAAAAAAAAAGAGTATAACAGAACTTAGATTTAACAATTTAGACTAAAGCTAAGTTGGTGGTGGCGCCACCTGCCTTTAATCCCAGCACTCGGGAGGCAGAGGCAGGTGGACCTGAGTTCAAGGCCAGGCTGGTTTACAGAACAAGTTCCAGGGTAGCCATGGCCACACAGAGAAACCCGGTCTAGAAAAAAACAAAAGACATCGAAACAAGCAAACAACAACGAAGAGTTTAAATTTAGACATTGTCAGAGAAAAATCGATGAAAAGGCCATAGAACTTCGGCATACACTTCCGACAGAAACGGTGTGTTTTCCAGGGACCACTGGGAGGGAGTGGTGTCTATCAAACACCATCTCTATGAACTGCAATATGTTAAAAATAAACTTTGTGAAAGTTCTATCATTTAATCCTCACAACCATTCTGTAAAGAGACTGATGTCTTTTTCTTTTCGAAGATTACTTCAGGGACTCTCTAGGTGGTTCAGTGAATTCAAAATGCTTGCTGCACAAACCTAAGATCCCCTGGGAGGGCTCCACACCGGCTCCCGCACACAACAACCACAACAACAATAAATGGAAGACTAATGGAGGAGAATCAAGAGACAAAAGTAGCTCCTTAGAGGCCTTGAGTTTCCGCGGAGCAGGAAGTGCCTGATCATCAGGCATGGGTTTCTGTCTGGGTGATGAAAAGTTCTAGAACTAGATGGTGATGACGGCACTGTGAATGCACCTGGTGCTGCTCTCAACCATACACTTTTAAAATGGATAAAACGCTAATTTCCGTGCTAGGGTACGTTTTACTATTACAGGAAAGTCTCTAGCAGAGTAAGAATAATTATCCAGGAGCAGAGGGCTTAGCCTTAGAACTCAGCTTAGATTGGATAGTCTGTCACTCATATATTCCACAAATACAGGATCAGCAGAATCAAGTGTGGCCAAATCTAGAGTGGTAACCAGACTTAAGAGTACAGGGGCCGGATGGTGGTGGCACACAACTTTAGTCTCAGCACTCAGGAGGCAGAGGCAGATGGATCTCTGTGAGTGTGAGGCCAGCCTAGTCTTCAAAGAGAATTCCAGGACAGGCTCCAAAGCTACAGAGAAACCCTGTCTCGAAAAACCAAAAAAAAAAAAAAAAAAAAAAAAAAAAAGTAAAACACAGTGAGTGATGAAGACCCGGTCCAACCCAGCCTCCACCTTCTGTCTCAGAAGGCCGCTTGAGTCCAGCCCTCTTCTTTTCTTTGGTCCAGAGCACTTGACATCTTTCTAATACAGTAAATGACTACCGTGATGCCTCTCCTATGAGTTACAATGCCCTTCCTGTGAAAGCAACCTCCAAGAAGGCAGGATTCCTCCTGGCTTTGCTTCCAGAAGCATCTGAGGCAGTGTAGCACCCTGCACAGAGGGGCCAGTCTGGGAGAAAAGCTGATGATGTGGGTGAGGCAGGAGGAGGTGTTTTTCCCCAACCTGGTCTTGTGTTTTAATCATCCTCAAAAGAAGTCAGGCCCAGCCTTGCCTTAGTGTTTCTGTTCAGGTTTTAGCCACCAGAAGAATGTTCTCATTTAGCTCACCAACTTACAGAAAGAATGAGAGAGAGAGGGAGGGAGGGAGAGAGGGAGGGAGGGAGGGAGGGAGGGAGGGAGGGAGGGAGAGAGGGAGGAAGCCCACAACTCTGACCTGATACAGGTTTCATATCTGTGTGTTGACATTCTAGATGGTTCTTTCCATTTTCCAAATAAATGGACAGTTTCTCTTTGTTGTATGGCCCTACTTCCAGAGCTTGCCCTTTGTGATAGTTAATTTTGATTATCAACTTGATTAGATTAAGAGGCATCCAGGGCATCGGGAGCCCCAGGCTTGAGTGCACCTCTGAAGGCATTTCAGGGGAGGGTGAGCTGGGGGAGGGCACCCTCAGTGTGGACAGCAGCACATCCCCGGTGGCTGGAGGATCAGATGAAAGGGGAGAAAGGAGAAAACTAGCGAGCACTGTTTCTGCCTTCCCTTTCCCATCCACCCACCTCTTCCAACTGCCCCATCCGTAAAGCCATTCATGCCAGTGTGCCTCCCCCTGTATGAATCAAGAGCCAAACCACACAGAGACGAGGAAATACACTGTCCTTTTTCCTTCTTACAGCCTGGATATGGAGTTAGGCTTCTGGATATATATATATATATATATATGTGTGTGTGTGTATATATATATATATATACACACACACACACACACACACACACACACACACATATATCCTTTTTTTAAAAATCATGGATGAATTATCCCATGGGAAAATAGTCAAAATGACCACCACCTTTTGTCTGAAAGATGTGAGCAAGCAATTGGTGGCACATGCCTGTCATTACAAAACTCTCAAGAGGCCCAAGATGGGAGGTATCTGAGTCAGCCTGGGTTATAGAGACCCTGCCCCCACAAAGATCTGGCACTTATATTCTAGTTGAGTAAAAACAGGAAATAAATGAAATAGATGAGAAGTCAAAGATGTCATATATCACAAAGAAAATAAATGCAAAATGGGGTTAGAAAGCACGTCTATGTAAGACTATTTTTACACAGATATCAGAGAGAGCCTTATTGAGAAATTAGTTTTGGGGGCTGGATGCAGCCCAGTGGTAAAGCGTTTCCTTACTATGCATGAGGTCTATGGCCCCATCCTCAGCACTGGGGAAAGAATGCTGAGAATATATGTCCTAGTAGAAAAGAAGTAAAGTGTGGAGACAAGCCAGTTTGGAAGTGAAGGAAGGAACACTCCAGGAAAGGCATTCTGGTGCGTGTGAGGCACCCATCTGGCTTTCCCAAGAAACTAGGAGACCAAACCAACAGAAGACTCTAACTAGAAATGGAGATCAGGGAGATAAGAGGTCAAGACAGCGAGGATGCATGTGACAGCTGAGTGAAGAGTCACCACTGTCCAGGCACATCTAATCTTCACAATCCATAGTCCTCGGGACATCCTGCTTTAGAGTTAAGAAGCTGCAGGATGCTCTTACGCTTGCTTTCACGCCACCTTCAGTCACTTCTTCCTCCTCAGCCCAGTCTCTGGAAGAGACCTCACTCACAGTGTGGCTCTCCCACAGAGAGTCTCTATGTGCTCTATGGCACAGAGACTTATGAGTTCCGGACGCTCAGCCTAGCGTAGGCTCGTTTCTTGGCTAGCTCTTTTAAGTTAACGCACTTCTCTTTATCTACCCTTTGCCTCGGGCTTTTTTACTTTTCCTTCCTTCTATATGTCTGACTTTCACTGCTTCTCACATCTCCGGCTGGCGGCTGCCTGCCCCAGGCGTTTCCCTGTTCACTCCCTCCTTTTTATTTTCTCTGCATGACAGTATTGCCCATCCTTTCTCCTCCCTTGCTATTGGCCATTTAGCTCTTTATTAGACCAATCAGGTGCTTTAGGCAGGCAAGGTGGAAAAAAAAAAAAAAAAAAGAAAAAAAGCAACACATCTTTGTTATGAGTTGTTTCCCTGCCAGCCTGGTCTGGCCCCAGAGTTGTGCTGGCCCCAAATAACACACAGAGACACTGTATTAGGTAAAATGCTGTTGGCCAGTTACTAGTGTTTCTTATTGACTAGCTCTTAACTATTAACCCATTTCTATTAATCTAAGTATTTCCACATGGTCTCATCTTACCAGTGGGCCCAGACCTCTGTTCTCTCAAGTCTCTCCATGCTGACTCCTCCTTCCTACTTCCTCTCTCCTCCTTGTCTCCTAGTCCCACCTGTCTTCCTTTCCTGTTGGCCAACAGTGCTTTATTCATTACCCAGTATGAAAAACATATTTACAGAATGACATCTCCCATCACATCTTTATATAATTATCAAATACGGTATAAACAACAGTAACACACCTTTACACAATTAAAGTAGTATTATACAGCATAAACAAATGTAACACATCTTTGCCTAGTTACCTTGACTGTCCTGGAACTTGCTCTGTAGACCAGGCTGGCCTTGAACTCACAGAGATCCGCCTGCCTTTGCCTTCTGAGTGTTGGAACTAAAGGCGTGTGCCGCCACCACCGTGTGTGTGTGTGTGTGTGTGTGTGTGTGTGTGTGTGTGTGTTGGTGTGTGTGCTGCATTGGGTGCTTGTTTCTTTGCAGCAGTGAAAGCATGCGCATGTGTAGAGGACAGAGGATAACTCTTGAGGAGTCAGTTTGGGACAGGATCTGTCTCTCTGTGGCTGTGTACCCCAGCCATGGCTGGGCCATGATCTGATTCTCCTGTCTCTGCCTCCCATCTCCACTTAGGGATATACTGGGGTTACAGAACCAATACTGCATGGATTCTGAGCAGCTAAACTCAAGTCATCAGGCTTGTGTGACAAGCATTTATAACCTAACAATGTAAAGTAATAATAAGAAGAAACCTGCTTGATTCAATATATTTTCCAGAGAAAAGGTGGGAAGGGATGGAAGACAGGATGCATATTCTGACATTTTCATTCTTCAGGGGTTTTGATAGAATCAGAAGATCTAGGCAAATGTTCAGCTGAAGAAAACAAGTCAAGTTTGTACGTGACTTATACACTGGCTCTTCAAATGAGCCTGTTATCACATGCCCAGTTTAACTCGTGGCTTAAATTAAAAGGCCTAGAAGAGGTCACATGGCCAGCTCATGGTCATGAGTCAATGGTTTTTCTATCAGGCATGGCAGTAATGAGGCTGAGCCCTTGGCTCTAACTACTGGGCCATGATCTCAGTTTCCAGATGAGAAGGAAGCCTGGACCAGAACAAAAGTGATGGTGACAAAACTGTTTGTATTCAAACCACTACTTAAAGTAACTTTTAAAGACACTGAGCAGACCTTTAGTTCTACAGTAGGAAGAAGAAAAAAAAAAAAAACCCACAGAACTAAAATAGGATTTAAACACAATATAATACCCATGTTTAACCCATGATGAAATAGGGCCCTTGAATGAACGGCTGCCTGGAAATCAGTAGTGGCGGATGATTACATATCTGCTTGTTACTAACACAGAGACTGGGATTGCCTTTTCATTCAGAGTAAATGACACTAGTAAAAAATTGTACAGAAACTAACAGAATGATGGGAGATGTCAATAAACATTATACTACTTAGTGCAACCTAAAAATAGTAGGAACATCAGCCGTAAGGATTTTAGGCTGCAATCCCGGCACTTGGGAGACTGAGGCAGGACTCTGAATGGAAGGCCAGACTGAGCTACATACAGAGTGAGACCTGTTTTAAAAAGAAATAAATCGAAAACCAAATTCTTTAGAGAGCTGGGTATGGTGGTACGCATGTTTAACCCAAGCACTCAGGAGGTAGAGGCAGGCAGATCTCTTTGTTTGAGGCTAGCCTGGTCTACACAGCAAGCTCCAGGCCAGCCAGGACTGCAGGTGCTCATCCTCACCCTCCCCAGCACTGGGATTCACAGGTGTGCGCCTGGCTGCTTGACCCAGGAGATGGGGACTGCTCTGGGCCTTGTACTTCCTTATTGAGCTTCACCAGCAGATCCATCTCTGAAACCAGAAACTCTATTTTCTAGGCAACAACAATCAAATTTAAAGAGAGGCATTATTGTAATTTCTGAAAAATCTCTGTTAGGCTCATCTCACAATTCTGGTTTCAACCTGAAAGGTTTTTAGAAAAAACTTCCACTCGCATAGACAGATGGGGGGCATCTTTCAACGGCTTTTTCAGACAACCGTTTATAGTCTTCTCGGACACTAAAAAAAAAAAAAACAAAATCAGTCATAGTGACTTCAGGGTTAGCTGCAGCATGGGATCTGAAGACACGTAAGGGACTTCCAGGGTGTACATTATCCTTGCGCTCTGAACAGCTCAATTATTAATGCAAGAGTCAGTAACACCTCACACTGGAAAACAACAGCTTAAACAGTCACGGGAATCTGCCAAATGCTGATACATTCTATCAACCTCCTTATGTAATGTTAGGGAGGCGAGGCCAAAACTAACCACAAACACACCCTGAAGCTGTTACTGTCACCAGGAGGGAAGCAAGGTCTATACACCTGAAAACTCAAATGTTGTCATTACCTTCAAATGGCAAGACCACCTTGCTCAAATACATACATACATACATACATACATACATACATACATACATACATACATTCATACGACTAAGTCTGAGGAATCACACTGTTTGTCCTATCAAACAAGAGTTACCATGGAAAGGATGGCTGGTTGATGCTCCGCCCCTTGCTTGTCACTGCCAAGGGTGAACTAACCAGGACAATGCAGGAGAGCTCACCCTGGTGGTGAGGACCGGGGAGAGCTGGGGGGCTGACCCACCCTGCAACTACCAGGCCCAGAACCAGGGTTATAAGTTGACCCATGCCAGCATCCACCCCATCTGTGACCTGCTGGAGCACGTGAAGGGATGAGTCCTACAGACCCAAAGCTGCAGGATCTCCACAACACAAGGCAACAATAGAATAAGTCCCCGTGAGGGCCCAGCATCGACGGTGCAGCAGAAGCCAGAGGGCTCAAACCAGACCAATGACTTCCTGCAGAGAACACTTACAAGTGAGAACATAGGGTTACAGGAGCTTACTGTGTGACTCACACTACAGCTCCATGACAACACTGATCCTTTTTCCTTCTCTCTTTTTCTTAGACTTATTTTATTTTATTGGGGTGGGGGTGGTGTCACAAGGGCTTCAGGTGGATACGAAGGAACAGGGAAGTGAATGGAATGGAGGTGCATGGTGTGCAAGATAGAAAGAGTAAGCAGAGGAGGGGAAAAGATGGCTACTTGAACTTGTGACTCAATGCCCAACGGCTTTTACTTAAGCAATCACCATGTTGCTCATATGAACATCATCTAGGACAGTGGTTCCCACCCTTCCTAATGCTGTGACCCTTTAATACAGCTCCTCATGTTGTGCTGACCCCAACCATAAAATCATTTTCATTGCTACTTCATAGCTGTAACTTTGCCACTGTCATGAATTGTAATGTAAATATCTGATAGATGGGATATCCGATATGTGACCCCATCATGACCCACAGGTTGAGAAACACTGATCTAGGTCATTAAAAAGATATATACCCAAGGATCAACAAATAGTAGGTTAACAATTGTCACTGCTTCATCTTGAGCATTATAAACAGAACATCCTGTTTTGTTCCTTTTACGCAATGCAGTGATAAAATGTTAGGGTGTGAGCAATTCTACACACCACTGTTTTTATACCATTCACTAACGCATAGCTTTTAAAAAGCAAATAGGATCATGCATTTGTTAGAAAAAGATCTTATATTTCACTGCCCCGTTGAGGTCTTAGATCTTGTGTTTGTTTCACTGAATCCCTGAGGCCTTGGGGAGCCTGTGTCTGAAAGCTGCTGCTTTGAAGACCCTAAGGATGGCTGTCCCTCCCTTACTTTGACTACACATTCTCTCCCCTACTCACGGTTAACTCAGATCATACATCTCCATGTCTAGAACAGGGTGGATTGGAGAGAGTCAATCTTTGTGAAAGGGATGCCACTTTAGTGAACACTGCAGACCAAAGCAAAATGTAAAAGCTTGGGCTGGAGCAGGGACAGCCCAGTCACAAGGAGCTGAGTTCAGAGCCCAGCACCTATGTAAATTCCTAGCTGTGGGAACACACACCTGTTATCTCAGTTGGAGGTAGAGATAGGAATATCGGAATATCGCTGGTGAGAAACCTTGGCATTCACCATCCATCCATCCAAGCCAAATCCACAAGCTCCATGTTCCATGTTCAGTGAGAGACTTCGTCTCCAAAAATTGAAAAAAGAAAACACACACACACACACACACACACACACACACACACACAGCTCTCCCGAATCATTGCCAACGATGTACACTGCTGTTATGATATAGTGTTTATTTGGGTTGGAGAGTTGGCTCAGCAGAAGAACTGGATTTGGTTCCTAGCACCCAGCTCAGGCAGCTCAGAACCACCTGATACTCCAGTTTGGGAGAATCTGATACCCTCTTCTGGTCCCCATGGGCAGTCACATGAAATTGCACATAGCCACATACAAACGCATAATTAAAAATAAAATACTTAAAATAAATAATAGTTTTCTAGACAAAAAAAAAAAAAAGGACCTATGTGATTCATTTTGTCTGTAAGAAGGGACATAGGATATTGGGAGAGGGAAGAATGGAGATTGCTTCTATTCTGAGTCCTGGCTTATCTTATGAAGGAGGAAATCTCTAAGAGTAAAACTAAAGACAGTAGCAGGGTGGAGGTGGTGCACGCCTTTAATCCCAGGAGTCAGGAAGAGGCAAGAGGATCTCTGTGTGTTTGAAGCCAGCCTGGCCTACAGAGTGAGTTGCAGGACAGCTAGGGCTGTTACACAGAGAAACCCTGTCTTGAAAAACCAAAACCAACCAACCAACCAAAGACAGCATTTCAGGAAGCTTCACCTCCACAGAAGTATAGCATTGAGACTATTGCTACCTCAGAGGCAGGATGTGATAACCAAAAATGCCTGGTCCAGCCCTTGCAGTTACTATGGGCGTGCCTTGGTGGACAGAGTTCTGGTACACTGGCCAGTGCTCACAACTGGTTGTACAGTGGCAACCTGGTTTCCTGTCATAGATGAAAGTGTCTGTGCCTCACAGAACTAGAGAGAAAACGAGTCCTTGCAACTCAGCCTATTCAACCCTGTAAGGAAAGAGTACTTCGTGGAGATCAAGAATTTTCACCTACAAAATAAGATGAACTAGATGCTTTCTCCAGGTGGGCGTATATATTCTGAAATATATGAAGCCATTTCCATGTGACCTGAGGTTCCCAGAACAAAGACACACTGGTATTAAAGGTTCTACAAGGATAATTGACTGCCTAGAAGCACTGGTAGAGAGAATGTTGCAAATTCAGAGCCAAATTCTCTTGGGCGTTTTTCTTTGGTTTTCTGAGACAGCCACTTTCCTAATATTTCCAACAATGTGTTTACAAAATACATTTATGGCTGGGGACATTGGTGGTGCATGCCTTTAATCCAGCACTCGGGAATCAGAGGCAGGTGGGTCTCTGTGAGTTCAAGTCCAGCTTGGTCTACAGAGTGAGTTCCAGGACAGGCTCCAAAGCTACAGAGAAACCCTATCTCGGAAACACAAACAAACAAACAAACAAACAAACAAACAAACAAAAAAAGAAAGAAAGAAAGAAAGAAAAGAAAATACATTCATGATTTTCTTTTGCTACATAACTATAAAAATTTGATGAACCAGTTTCCACATAGGAACATATTATTTGGCACAACTCGAATCCATGCTCCTGGCCATATATATTTGCCTCAAAAGTAAATTATTTCTTATTCCCTTGGAGGTGAGAGATGGGTTTTGTGTTGACATAAACAGTCAGGACAGATCTCTTTAAATGAGCACCACATTTAAAACATGAAGGAATTCATGGCTTATTCTTTAAATTCAAATAATAGATACACCAAAAAGTAACTCTCACCTATTCTGAAAGGATTTCCCAGCAATATTGTCTCTGTAGGAATCAAACAAAACATGGTATTGATCCCGACTCCACTCCAGAACCACCTAGAATAAAAAGAAAAAGAAAAATACCAATACTTTGTGCATCAAAAACTAACCGTTCAATACAAAAGTTCATTTCAGTTCATAGACAACCGTGAAAGACATCCTGGGGAGGGGGGCTTTACCCTCTCCAAGGAGCCATGGGAGGTGGGGGAGGGAGTGGGGGGAAAGAAAGGGGGGGCTAGGACTGTAATATAAACATAAATTAATAAAATAAATAAAAGCAGACTGTTGAGCGGTCCAAGGCGCCCACCCACTCCGCACTGCTCCACATCAGATGCCCTGCTCAGGCCAGTAAACGAGCTGAGAGGACTTAGCACCTCCCTGGCACGGGGATGAGCTCTGGGAATACAAAGCATTTAACAGGAGGTGATGTCTGAGTGGGGTTTTGAGGGGAGAGGAGAAAGGGACAATGTCAGCTAGTTGGAAGAGTACATTTGGGGCAGGCTGTTTGAGGGCAGCTGCGCGGTTGACTTTTTCAGGAGAACATGGGCAGAAACCAGGACAGAACGGAAGCCAGGCTAGGAAGCAGGGCCCTGACTATGACTTGCAGGCCGTGGATGGGTTAACAGAAGGCTGGAGGGCTGCAGGGTAGCCTATGCCCCACCCCAAGTCTGGGGAGGGTTCTCCTCAGAGCCTGTAAGAACACTAAGAGCAAGAGAAGAGGCTGGCATGATCGGGAGGACAGATGACCTTACTATGGTTGAGAACCACTGCTCTAAACCACTTTCCTCAGAATATTTACTTTTCTCTGTCATCGGGGCAATTTCTTGGTAAAATCTGAGATTAGGCGAACTACAATACTATTTCTAAAAGTGATCTCTGACACACCATACAATGTTACTAGCTTTAAAAAGTATAAATACCATTACGAGGCTTGTTATATCAGGTTAAAATGTGCGTGCGTGTGTGTACATCTGTGTGGATGTGTGTGGAGGTCACAGATCAGCATGGGATATCTCCCTCGGTTGCTCTCTGTCTTAACTATTTGAGGCACAGTGTCCCATTAACCCTGGAGCTTGCAGATTCTGCTAGACCGGGGATCCCCGGTCTCCGCCTCTCTCCGGCTCTGGGACCGAAGAACCATGCTCTGCACTCACATTTAATGTGGGTGCTAATGACAAGAACTCCGGAGACTGCACCATCTCCCTGCCTCCCATGTTTCCTACTTCTAGGAGTCTATTTTAATAATCATAGCAATCATAATCGGTTGCTGGTCCGTTTTTACAAAATGGCAGTCAAAGCCAGCCTGCATCCTCCCGAATCCCTGGAACAGGATGGTAACTGCAAAGCTGATGCCACAGATGGCTGTAGGGCTGAGTTCATGTCAGCTGGCTCTGCTTTTGCCCAGGCTGCTCCCTCACTTACCTGCAGTTGGCTTGTAAAATACACACTTATGAAACTCATGTTTACTTAACACGCCAGGCATCCAGTGACCCAGAACTATTTCCCTGAGATGGCCATAAATGGCCACAATTACATAAGAAGTATATGTTTTTATCCTGTCCTTACAGTGGCTAAAACTCTCAGATAAAGTAGGGAACTGACTCTAGTAAGTTATCCGCAGATTTCCACACGTATGCATGTATACACACACAACACACATACAGCAAAAATGTAATTTGAAGCTTAACGAAAAAATGAAGGCAAAGCAGATTTACATGACCCCACCTGGAAAGCATAGCCCTACATGTGGAGTGGGGGCGGGGGGATGGGAGGGAAGGGTGGGCAGGGTGCATATGGGGGGGAGGGTAAGAGGGAGGGAAGGAGAGGGAGGGAAGGAGAGGGAGGGAGAGAGGGAGGGAGAGGGAACTGGGATCGACACATATAAAATAAAATAAAAAAAAATAAAATAAATGAGGGTACAGTTCTTCCTCAAAGGAAGTTGGGACAGGAACCTGGAGATGGAAGCTGATGCAGAGGTCATGCAGGGTGCTGATTTTTGGCTTGCTCATCATGGCTTCCTCAGCCTGCTTTGTTTCTTTCTCTTTTTGGTTTTAAATCATAAGGCTTTCCATCTGATCACAGGATACAGGGACAGTCTGTAGGATGTCTCTAAGATCCTTTCTTCCTGGTTAACGTACTGCATGTATGAGTCACCCACAAGCTGACAAATCACCTGCTAAAGATACTGTCATCTGCACCACAAGATTGGAACAGAATGTCCCAAGACTGGAGAGACTTAAAAAGGCATACTGTGAATAAACGTCATCTATTACAAACACTGGATTGTTACACTCTAGACGGAATTAGAGAAGATGTCTACATAGGAATTATAAAAGTGCAAGACATATTAATAACTATTTGTGCCCCCTGCTACCCCATTAACACACTACAGCACACCGGACAACCCTTGTGAACCTCTCTGCTGTCTCTGGAGAACAGCTGTCAAGCATCGGCTGAGAGAGCTAGTCTCTCACTTCTGCCTATGTGAGCATCACAGCTAGAAGAGCTCCCCAAAGGGGACACATGGCACTTAATTAGCATTTATTGGATGCTTTCCACGGAGCACTTTGCAAGGTGCCTCGTAGACATCTGACACCTCATTTAACCCACCCGTCCTCACCAGGCTCGGTCACAATCAGTGTCTTGGTTAGGGTTTCTACTACTGTGATGGAAACTATGACCAAAGTAAGTCTGAGAGCAAAGGGTTTATTTCCACATCATTGTCAGTCATTGAAGGAAAGCAGGCCAGGAACTGAGGCAGGAGCTGATGCAGAGGCCATGGAGGGGTGCTGCCTTTATGTATTTATTTTGTGTATGGCAGGGGCATGTAAATCCCAGCACGGATGTAGAGGGAAGACCTGTAGGAATCTAGGAATCTCTCCTTCCACCACACGGGGCCTGGGACTCTAACTCGGGACACCAGACTCAGTTACTCTGTTCTCCTGATGTTAAGGCATTTACTCAGCCTCTTTGGTTGAGAAATGGTAGTTTCTCAATACCAGCACCACTGCTATTGGGCTTGGGTGACTTTTTTTGTTGTTGGGGATTTGTCCCATACATTAACAGCATTCCTTGGCTTCTACACATTAAAGCCCACAGCACTATTCCATCCCATGCCCAGCTATGATGATCTAAATGTCCCCTGGGGGAAATATCACTACCAGCTGAAAGTGAATGCCGGGAACTGCCCTGGCCTCCTCCCTCCTCTGCCTGAGTTATTTCTGGCCCTCCCGGTGGGCTCACACAGCATCAAGAAGCCACCTTGACCTAGGCCACTGAACAAATCCATTCTCACTGCCGGTCTCTCCCACCACACCCTTACATCTCTGCAGCACTGCTCACCATTGTGAGGAAGTAGCATTGAAGGCTCCCCTGTACAAGCTCCCTGTCTTCTTGACTGTTGTGCCCCCAGGGGCCTGGTTAAGTATTTCCCAACAGAATGGATGAGCCGGGCATTCTGTGGGCACAGCGGAGTTTTAAGGGTACAGAGATGCCATCCCCAACCGCAGGTTTCTGAGTACGGACTGGGAGGTTAAGTTTTATCCCCTGAGCGAGCCAGTTGCCCTGAAAAGCTGCTGTGCACATTTTCCTCTGAAGTGCCAAATACAAGAAACCACATGACAGCGCCAAGTGAGCAATGGACCAAACACTGCGTTCCCCACGGGCTGGAGGGGAATTCACCCCCATGGTGGCACGAAGGCACAGGGCCTGGAGGAGGCGGCTAGCCTTCTGTAACTGCTCCACCTCATCCGGGGACTGGCAGAGAAATCCTTCCAATCTCCCCAACTCAGGGAAAAGTCAGTGGATCACCAACACAGTTCACCATCGTTCAAATCGTAAATGCAACCCCTGCCTCACATCTGAGAAGCACAAAGAGCTGTCAGCTGTCTGTTCTCAGGAGGAGGTGGAAGTTGACGTCCCTGAATCAGCCCACACTCCCTAGCTGGAGCCAAAGACGGGTGTGGCATGTAGCAGAAGTGTGCCACACATGAGACAGACCCTAGCATCAGACCCAGACTCCCATCCCGACCCCAGAGTCGGAGGCTCCAGAGGTCATAGAAGAAGTTGCCAACCCATCTAAAATGAAAGGGTCTCATCAGGGATGACCAAGTGAGCCCTCTAAGCATGGCGCTAGGAGTGGTCTCTGAAGGATGCCCTCCCTTTAAGTTGTGACACTTACTTTCGTTTCCTTGCTGACTGACTTCTTCATGCTCTCTCACTGGGTTAGGACAGAGGGGGCACAAACCCATCTCTTCCCTTGATTTTGGGTTTGCGGTCTGTTGCAGACCTAGCTAGGGGAGTCACAAAGCCTCAACTTAGGTTCTGGGATCCGTTACTCCCCGAGACTGGCCACCCTAACTCTGAGGTGACATTAGCGTTTGCAACCTGAAGTGACCACAGAAGTCTGTAACTGGGCTGGCTTCGAACACAAGGACCTGCCTACGTCAGATCCCCATTGCTGGAATTAAAGGTGTGCACCACTATGCCCAGACCAACAGAGAAGTTTTTGTTACCAATGAGTAACACATGTCTTAGGCCCAACTACAGCCTACCATATTCATCGGGACAAGCACAGTTAATGGCCTACATAATAAAATGCCCAGGTATTCTTCCAGGCATGGTTGTAGGATGTGACTGGTAACAATGCAGTAAAGAATTCAGGTCTCAGGCCAGTCTCCCTCCATTTCTGGGAGTGCTCTGGGACACTGCGGGGACCCCAGGCTGCTGCATTCTTTTTCCTGACACTGCCTCACGTCTCGGCTTGGGATGATAAATACGGATGTCTGCCACAGGAGGGGAGTTCGAGGTTCGCGCCTAGGTACTTGTCAATCCTAGCATTCAAGAGTAAAGAGCAAGCTGGGTGTTGGTGGCGCACACCTTTAGTCCCAGCACTCGGGAGGCAGAGGCAGGCGGATCTCTGTGAGTTTGAGACCAGCCTGGTCTACAAGAACTAGTCCCAGGACAGGCTCCAAAGCCACAGAGAAACCCTGTCTTGGAAAACAAAAACAAACAAACAGACAGAACTGAGGAGCAGTGGGAACAGGGAAGGAAAAGGGGGTGGAGTTACTGTAGACAGAGCGATCTACAGACTTCTACTGTCTTCCAGAGGCCAGGTCAGGCAATTTTGCTTTTACAACACACTAAAGTTCATTGATAAAAATGAACACTTGAGAGGCAGAGGCAGACGGATCTCTGTGAGTTCAAGGCCAGCCTGATCTACAGCGTGAATGCCAAGACAGGCCCCAAAGCTACACAGAGAAACCCTGTCTCAACAAACAAACAAACAAACAAACAAAGAATAGATCTTAAAAATTGACCAAATGCAACTATGAAGTTGCTGAATCACTGCTGGGAGATTTATGGGGTACCTTGGGGCTGTATTTAGCAAAGCCCCAGAATAATACACCCAAACAAGAGAACAAGTTTCACAGATACTTTCCACGGAAACAGACCGTGATTACATCTGTAAGATAAAGGGCAAACCAGCAAACCGCTACCACGGGTGGTAACGTGAGGGCCAAGGAAAGGAAATGGATTTGAACTGAAGCTGGTATCTTGGACATGGGTTGCTCTGGCCAACCTTTGATAACAGTGTGGTAACTGTAGGGTAGCCTTCTCAGATCAGGTGGTCCAGGCGTGCCCAGCCCCTAGACTCTGCAGGTGATTCAGGTGGCTGACATGGGTATAACAAGGACACTCACCCCCAGGGCAAGGCAGGCAGCTGGGAGCGTGGCTGGCCCCCTCAGAAAGGCTCTGCAGCGACTAGCAGGGGCAGTAGAGAAGCTGGGGACCACATCCACTTGGGGCATGCTGCCTGAGGGGCAGCAGGACAGGACACGCAGGGATTCCCAACATCATTTTCAAGCACCCTGACCCAACAACCTGCCAGAGGTTTATAGCCTGCCCAGTTACCAGCTAAGCTCCTTTTTAAAAAGCCAGGTCTGAGTTGGAATCTGTCTCTTGCAATCCAGTACCTGAGGACAACCAGCAGCCATTTCCAGTGACCAGGGATTGGAAAGTAAAGGAACCACATTTTCTACATGACCAAGCGTCGGCTCAGTTACCCCAGTCCTACTGTCCTAAGCAGTCTTTCCTTCCCTCTGCCCACATGCCTGCTCCTTGATGAGGACACCCTAAAGCTTGTGCCTCCTGCGACAGTCTCCACCAGTGCCTTGTCTTCTCTTAAAGGAAGCCGTTACACACGTACGGGATTCCCTTTGCTCTTACACTATTATGTGGTCCTTACGTTTACAGTGGCCTCATCCCCCCACCCCCAGCCTGAGCTGTGCCTTCTATGTGCATACAGTGAGCTTCCTACCAGCAGGCCACATGTTTCTAGAAAAGCTTCCTAGAACAAAAATGAATTTCAGAACATGAAAATGGACAGGTGACAGTCACATTAATCATGTTTGAAAATACAAAATAACCACACATTGATCAGCGTAGACTACCTACCTTCACTGGAAATGAGGTTAAAAGGATGCTAGATAAAAATCACAGTCCGTCTGTTTATCCATCGTCCATCCATCCATCCATCCATCCATCCATCCATCCATGCATCCATCTGTTCAACCATCCATGCTCCAGAATTTACTTGGTACCTTCTGGTTAATAAATGCTTTCCACTTACCAAGAGTTGAGCAATGACTGAGACACAGTCTCTGCTTTGGGATTCACTAAGCTCTGACAGTAGTATTCTCAAAGAAAGACCTTTTACGAGAAAAGCTGTATGCAATCCCTAACATTTTTCCCATAGCACAAATTCCATTAATATTATAGTTAACACTTCTTTTTTAGTGTGTTCTCTCTCTCTCTCTCTCTCTCTCTCTGTGTGTGTGTGTGTGTGTGTGTGTGTGTGAGTGAGTGTGTGTAAGTCAGAGGATAACTTTGAGGAGTTAGTTCTCTCCTTCAGCCTTTACATGAGTTCTGGGCATCTAGCTCAGGTTTCAGGTTGTTGACCTTGCACAGCAAACACTACCCATGGAGCCACACTGTCGAGTTCAGGTTTCTTGTGTCAACCTCCCAATAAATGTACATTA